>NC_084616.1:10171581-10229081 GCF_033978795.1 Nerophis ophidion
AGCTCAGTATTCATGTTAAAAGTAGGGGGAAAATGCATCAGAGAAACCTGGAATAATGCTAAATAAAAAAAGAATACAAGAAATCATTTTCAACTTATATTCAATTGAATAGACTGCAAAGACAAGATACTTAATGTTGGAACTGGAAAACTGTTATTTTTTTGCAAATATTAGCTCAAATAAAGCTGGCACGAGTGGCAAAAAAGACTGAGAAAGTTGAGGAATGCTCGTCAAAAGACTTATTAGGAACGTCCCACAGGTGAACGGGCTGATTGGGAACAGGTGGGTCCCGTGATTGGGTGTAAAAGCAGCTTCCGTGAAATGCTCAGTCGTTCACAAACGAGGACGGGGCGAGGGTCGCCACTTTGTCAACAAATGCCTGAGCAAATTGTTTAAGAACAACATTTCTCAACAAGCTATTGCAAGGAATTTAGGGATTTCCCCATCTACGCTCCGTCATATTATCAAAAGGTTCAGAGAATCTGGAGAAATCACTGCACGTAAGCCATGATATTACGGACCATCGATCCCTCAGGCGGTACTGCATCAAAAAGCCACATCAGTGTGTAAAGGATATCACCACATGGGCTCAGGAAAACTTCAGAAAACCACTGTCAGTAACTACAGTTGGTCGTTACAGTTTGAGATCATATTTTTGATTTATATTTTTTTGTCTTTTTGTGTGTTCTGTTTGTTTTGGACTCATTCGGTTCCGTTTTGTGCTCCTCTGTTTGTTTCCATGGCAACTCATTACTTTCACCTGCCGCTTGCTTTTGACGCGCACCTGCCTTGTGATTACTCTCTTGATTTAAGCCTGCCTTCTTCGTTCTTTCTTTCTGGCTTCGTAATTTGTCTCCGCACAACAAGTGACAACGTTTTTCTTTCCCGCTCGCTACTTGCTAGCTGCCATGCTAGTTCTGTTCGTTTTGTCAAAGTCTGTTTTATTATTTAATAAATCATTTGTTCTTACCTTCACGCTGTGTCCAAGGCCCGACTGCATCTTTGGGAGAACGAACCCGCATCATCATGCGACCCAATCGTTAGAAACTACATCTGTAATTGCCAGTTAAAACTCTACTGTGCAAAGCCAAAGCCATTTATCAACAACACCCAGAAACGCCGCCGGCTTCGCTGGGCCCGAGCTCATCTAAGATGGACTGATGCAAAGTGGAAAAGTGTTCTGTGGTCTGACCAGTCCACATTTCAAATTGTTTTTTGGAAACTGTGGACGTGGTGTCAAAGAGGAAAAGAACCATCCGGATTGTTCTAGGGTGAAATTGTAAAAGCCAGCATGTGTGATGGTATGGGGGTGCATTAGTGCCCAAGGCATGGGTAACTTACACATCTGTGAAGGCCCCATTAATGCTGAAAGGTACATACAGATTTTGGAGCAACTTATAAACACCGTTTCCATATTTGCTGGGAAATTGTGTTAGATGTACGTAAATATAAACGGAATACAATGATTTGCAAATCCTTTTCAACCCATATTCAGTTGAATATGCTACAAAGACAACATATCTGATGTTCAAACTCATAAACTTTATTTATTTTTTTGAAAATAAATCCTTTTCAACCCATATTCAGTTGAATATGCTACAAAGACAACATATTTGATGTTCAAACTCATAAACATTTTTTTGTTGTTGCAAATAATCATTAACTTTCGAATTTGATGCCAGCAACACGTGACAAAGAAGTTGGGAAAAGTGGCAATAAATACTGATAAAGTTGAGGAATGCTCATCAAACACTTATTTGGAACATCCCACAGGTGTGCAGGCTAATTGGGAACAGGTGGGTGCCATGATTGGGTATAAAAACAGCTTCTCAAAAAATGCTCAGTCTTTCACAAGAAAGGGTGGGGCGAGGTACACCCCTTTGTCCACAACTGCGTGAGCAAATAGTCAAACAGTTTAAGAACAACCTTTCTCAAAGTGCAATTGCACGAAATTTAGGGATTTCAACATCTACGCTCCATAATATCACCAAAAGGTTCAGAGAATCTGGAGAAATCACTCCACGTAAGCGGCATGGCCGGAAACCAACATTGATGACCGTGACCTTTCATCCCTCAGACGGCACTGTATCAAAAACCGACATCAATCTCTAAAGGATATCACCACATGGGCTCAGGAACACTTCAGAAAACCACTGTCACTAAATACAGTTGGTCACTACATCTGTAAGTGCAAGTTAAAGTTCTACTATGCAAAGCAAAAGCCATTTATCAACAACATCCAGAAACGCCGCTGGTTTCTCTGGGCCCAAGATAATCTAAGATGGACTGATGCAAAGTGGAAAACTGTTCTGTGGTCTGACGAGTCCACATTTCAAATTGTTTTTGGAAATATTCGACAGTGTGTCATCCGGACCAAAGGGGTAGCGAACCATCCAGACTGTTATCGACACAAAGTTGAAAAGCCAGCATGTGTGATGGTATGGGGGTGCATTAGTGCCCAAGGCATGGGTAACTTACACATCTGTGAAGGTACCATTAATGCTGAAAGGTACATACAGGTTTTGGAACAACATATGCTGCCATCTAAGCGCCATCTTTTTCATGGACGCCCCTGCTTATTTCAGCAAGACAATGCCAAGCCACATTCAGCACGTGTTACAACAGCATGGCTTCGTAAAAAAAGAGTGCTGGTACTTTCCTGGCCCGCCTGCAGTCCAGACCTGTCTCCCATGGAAAATGTGTGGCGCATTATGAAATTTAAAATACGACAGCGGAGACCCCGGACTGTTGAAGGACTGAAGCTCTACATAAAACAAGAATGGGAAAGAATTCCACTTTCAAAGCTTCAACAATTAGTTTCCTCAGTTCCCAAACATTTATTGAGTGTTGTTAAAAGAAAAGGTGATGTAACACAGTGGTGAACATGCCCTTTCCCAACTACTTTGGCACGTGTTGCAGCCATGAAATTCTAAGTTGATAATTATTTGCAAAAAAAAAATAAAGTTTATGAGTTTGAGCATCAAATATGTTGTCTTTGTGGTGCATTCAATTGAATATGGATTGAAAATGATTTGCAAATCATTGTATTCTGTTTATATTTACATCTAACACAATTTCCCAACTCATATGGAAATGGGGTTTGTATGTTGTTATCATGGACGCCCCTGCTTATTACAGCAAGACGATGCCAAGCTGCCATTAAATTCTAAGTTAATGATTATTTGCAAAAAAGTAAATAAAGTTTTAAAGTTGGAACTATCTTGTCTTTGCAGTCTATTCAATTGAATATAAGTTGAAAGGATTTGTTGTATTCTCTTTTTATTAAACATTTACACAAGGTGACAACTTCCCTGCTTTTGGGTTTTGTAAATATGTCGGTAATTTTTCCCCCTCACCCATGATGTTCCTCTGTGTGGGCCCAAGAGACCCTGAAGACAAGTACTAGACAAGTGCTAAGTGGCTAAATAAACAAAAGTTTTATCACGGGGCCACAGACAGCAAATAAAAGCCCCGAGAGGAAACCGAGCGATTTGTACGCAAGTCGGAACAATTTGACGCTTTTTACGTCCGTTTGTTGCTTTGGGCCCTTTTCCCTCCGCGGATGCCAACGGTGGAAAATGCGGTTCTTGTGGCTTTAAGCCCGTCTTCCTTTTTCCTTCTCCTGCTTCCTCGCCTGCCCTCATCTGTGGAACGAGGCAGGAAATTCCTCCAGTGTAAAAGCTCGCTCTAACTTCCTGTTTCATTAAGTTCCCCGTTTCTCTAATCGTTAGATTCCTGACACCCCCGCACCCCCTAGCTGAGTGATGCGGATTGTTCCAGACCGGGAGATACCGACGCGGGATGACAGATGAGTCACAGAGCCGGCGGAAGTCGTGAGCTGGCCCCGGTTGCCGAGCAGCCCGCCCTTTTGTTTTCAACACACTCCTCTTAGCAACCAGGAGCATGACGACATCATTGCAGGCCGTTATTAGAGGACAAATATCAACCGCCCGGACAGCTAAATTACAAATCGTCTTGTTAAAACAGCAGCTTTAAAACAAGCATGAGTGTTTTTATGTACATTTGAGAGCAGTCACAACGCTGTGGGACGGCCATCAGCCACATGTTACATTAAGTACGCTCCATAACGTTCACAAGTTGGGAGCTAAACTACAAATCGTCTTGTTAAAACAGCAGCTTTAAAACAAGCATGAGTGTTTTTATGTACATTTGAGAGCAGCCACAACGCTGTGGGACGGCCATCAGCCACATGTTACAGTAAGTACGCTCCATAACGTTCACAAGTTGGGAGCTAAACTACAAATCATCTTGTTAAAACAGCAGCTTTAAAACAAGCATGAATGTTTTTATGTACATTTGAGAGCAGTCACAACGCTGTGGGACGGCCATTAGCCACATGTTACAGTACGTACGCTCCATAACGTTCACAAGTTGGGAGCTAAACTACAAATCGTCTTGTTGAAACAGCAGCTTTAAAACAAGCATGAGTGTTTTTATGTACATTTGAGAGCAGTCACAACACTGTGGGACGGCCATCAGCCACATGTTACAGTAAGTACGCTCCATAACGTTCACAAGTTGGGAGCTAAACTACAAATCGTCTTGTTAAAACAGCAGCTTTAAAACAAGCATGAGTGTTTTTATGTACATTTGAGAGCAGCCACAACACTGTGGGACGGCCATCAGCCACATAGTACGCTCCATAACGTTCACAAGTTGGGAGCTAAACTACAAATCGTCTTGTTAAAACAGCAGCTTTAAAACAAGCATGAGTGTTTTTATGTACATTTGAGAGCAGCCACAACGCTATGGGACAGCCATTAGCCACATGTTACAGTAAGTACGCTCCATAACGTTCACAAGTTGGGAGCTAAACTACAAATGGTCTTGTTAAAACAGCAGCTTTAAAACAAGCATGAGTGTTTTTATGTACATTTGAAAGCAGTCACAACAATGTGGGACGGCCATCAGCCACATGTTACAGTAAGTACGCTCCATAACGTTCACAAGTTGGGAGCTAAACTACAAATCGTCTTGTTAAAACAGCAGCTTTAAAACAAGCATGAGTGTTTTTATGTACATTTGAGAGCAGTCACAACACTGTGGGACGGCCATCAGCAACATGTTACAGTAGGTACGCTCCATAACGTTCACAAGTTGGGAGCTAAACTACAAATCGTCTTGTTAAAACAGCAGCTTTAAAACAAGCATGAGTGTTTTTATGTACATTTGAGAGCAGCAACAACGCTGTGGGACGTCCATCAGCCACATAGTATGCTACATAACGTTCACAAGTCGGGAGCTAAACTACAAATTTTCTTGTTAAAACAGCAGGTTTGAAATAAACATAAGGGTTTTTATGTACATTTCAGAGCAGCCACAATGCTGTGGGACGGCCATCAGCCAGATGGCACAATCGATAATATTCAGAAGTTGGGAGCTAAACTACAAATCATCTAGTTAAAACAGCAGCTTTAAAATACACATTAGTGTTTTTGTGTACATTTGAGAGCAGCCACAACGCTGTGGGACGGCCATCAGCCACATGGTACGCTCCATAACGTTCACAAGTCAGGAGCTAAACTATCAATCGTCTTGTTAAAACAGCAGCTTTAAAATAAACATGAATGTTTTTATGTACATTTGAGAGCAGACACAATGCTGTGGGACGGCCATCAGCCACATAGTACGCTCCATAACGTTCAAAAGTCGGGAGCTAAAATGCAAATTGTCTTGTTAAAACAGCAGCTTATAAATAAACATGAGTGTTTTTATGTACATTTGAGAGCAGCCACAACGCTGTGGGACGACCATCATCTAGATGGTACACTCCCAAACATTCACAAGTCAGAAGCTAAAATACAAATAGTCTTGTTAAAACAGCAGCTTAAAAATAAACATAAGTATTTTATATAGATTTGAGAGCAGCAACAACGCTGTGGGACGGCCATCAGCCACATGGTACGCTCCATAATGTTCACAATTTGGGAGCTAAACTACAAATCGTCTTGTTCAAACAGCAGCTTAAAAATAAATATAAGTATTTTATGTATATTTGAGAGCAGCCCCAACACCGTGGGACGGCCATCAGCCACATGTTACGTATGCTCCATAACATTCACAAGTTGGGAGCTAGACTACAAATCGTCTTGTTAAAACAGCAGATTTAAAATAAACGTGAGTGTTTTTATGTACATTTGAGAGCAGCCACAACGCTGTGGGACGGCCATCAGCCACTTTGTACGCTCCATAACGTTCACAAGTCGGGAGCTAAACTAAAAATAGTCTTTATCAAACAACAGTTTTAAATTAAAAATTAGTGTTTTTATGTACATTTGACAGCAGCCACAACGCTGTGGGACTGTCGCTGTGTCTTACTTTATTTGGACTTCCTGTTTGTCCGTCAATAAATCATGTCCCCGCCCCCCCTCCCGTGATTTCATACCGCGCTGCACGGACGGGATGCTAAGGAATGCGCTGTAAAATGTGTGCATGGTGTGCGCCTCGGGGCGTTGTTACACACACACACACACACACACACACACACACACACACACACACACACACACACACACACACACACACACACACACGTGTAACATAACCATTCACACATTCCCTCCAATTTGCTGCCAGTGTTCCCACACCCACTGGACAAATATGTATGACACACTCCACATGGACATGGCTGGTCCACTTTTCCCAGGAACTTCAGGAAACGACACGGATGGACTCTGGTTTTCTTCCCGTGTGTAGCGACATCATCCGTGTTTACATGTGTAGCGACATCATCCGTGTTTCCATGTGTAGCGACATCATCCGTGTTTCCATGTGTAGCGACATCATCCGTGTTTACATGTGTAGCGACATCATCTGTGTTTACATGTGTAGCGACATCATCCCTGTTTACATGTGTAGCGACATCATCTGTGTTTACATGTGTAGCGACATCATCCCTGTTTACATGTGCAGCGACATCATCCCTGTTTACATGTGTAGCGACATCATCTGTGTTTACATGTGTAGCGACATCATCTGTGTTTACATGTGTAGCGACATCATCTGTGTTTACATGTGTAGTGACATCATCTGTGTTTACATGTGCAGCGACATCATCTGTGTTTACATGTGCAGCGACATCATCCGTGTTTACATGTGTAGCGACATCATCTGTGTTTACATGTGCAGCGACATAATCCGTGTTTACATGTGTAGCGACATCATCCCTGTTTACATGTGTAGCGACATCATCTGTGTTTACATGTGTAGCGACATCTGTGTTTACATGTGTAGCGACATCATCTGTGTTTACATGTGTAGCGACATCATCCCTGTTTACATGTGCAGCGACATCATCCCTGTTTACATGTGTAGCGACATCATCTGTGTTTACATGTGTAGCGACATCATCTGTGTTTACATGTGTAGCGACATCATATGTGTTTACATGTGTAGCGACATCATCTGTGTTTACATGTGCAGCGACATCATCTGTGTTTACATGTGCAGCGACATCATCTGTGTTTACATGTGTAGCGACATCATCTGTGTTTACATGTGCAGCGACATCATCCGTGTTTACATGTGTAGCGACATCATCCGTGTTTACATGTGCAGCGACATCATCTGTGTTTACATGTGTAGCGACATCATCCGTGTTTACATGTGTAGTGACATCATCCGTGTTTACATGTGTAGCGACATCATCCCTGTTTACATGTGCAGCGACATCATCCCTGTTTACATGTGTAGCGACATCATCTGTGTTTACATGTGTAGCGACATCATCTGTGTTTACATGTGTAGCGACATCATCTGTGTTTACATGTGTAGCAACATCATCCCTGTTTACATGTGCAGCGACATCATCCGTGTTTACATGTGTAGCGACATCATCTGTGTTTACATGTGTAGCGACATCATCTGTTTACATGTGTAGCGACATCATCTGTTTACATGTGTAGCGACATCATCTGTGTTTACATGTGTAGCGACATCACCTGTGTTTACATGTGCAGCGACATCATCCGTGTTTACATGTGTAGCGACATCATCCGTGTTTACATGTGTAGCGACATCATCCGTGTTTACATGTGCAGCGACATCATCCGTGTTTACATGTGCAGCGACATCATCCGTGTTTACATGTGTAGCGACATCATCCGTGTTTACATGTGTAGCGACATCATCCGTGTTTACATGTGCAGCGACATCATCCGTGTTTACATGTGTAGCGACATCATCTGTGTTTACATGTGTAGCGACATCATCTGTGTTTACATGTGTAGCGACATCATCTATGTTTACATGTGCAGCGACATCATCCGTGTTTACATGTGTAGCGACATCATCTGTGTTTACATGTGTAGCGACATCATCTGTGTTTACATGTGTAGCGACATCATCTGTGTTTACATGTGTAGCGACATCATCCGTGTTTACATGTGCAGCGACATCATCCGTGTTTACATGTGCAGCGACATCATCCGTGTTTACATGTGTAGCGACATCATCTGTGTTTACATGTGCAGCGACATCATCCGTGTTTACATGTGTAGCGACATCATCCGTGTTTACATGTGCAGCGACATCATCCGTGTTTACATGTGCAGCGACATCATCTGTGTTTACATGTGTAGCGACATCATCTGTGTTTACATGTGCAGCGACATCATCCGTGTTTACATGTGTAGCGACATCATCCGTGTTTACATGTGCAGCGACATCATCCGTGTTTACATGTGTAGCGACATCATCCGTGTTTACATGTGTAGCGACATCATCTGTGTTTACATGTGTAGCGACATCATCTGTGTTTACATGTGTAGCGACATCATCCGTGTTTACATGTGTAGCGACATCATCCATGTTTACATGTGTAGCGACATCATCTGTGTTTACATGTGAAGCGACATCATCTGTGTTTACATGTGTAGCGACATCATCTGTGTTTACATGTGTAGCGACATCATCTGTGTTTACATGTGCAGCGACATCATCTGTGTTTACATGTGCAGCGACATCATCCGTGTTTACATGTGTAGCGACATCATCTGTGTTTACATGTGCAGCGACATCATCCGTGTTTACATGTGTAGCGACATCATCCGTGTTTACATGTGTAGCGACATCATCCCTGTTTACATGTGCAGCGACATCATCCCTGTTTACATGTGTAGCGACATCATCTGTGTTTACATGTGTAGCGACATCATCTGTGTTTACATGTGTAGCGACATCATCTGTGTTTACATGTGTAGCGACATCACCTGTGTTTACATGTGCAGCGACATCATCCGTGTTTACATGTGTAGCGACATCATCCGTGTTTACATGTGTAGCGACATCATCCGTGTTTACATGTGCAGCGACATCATCCGTGTTTACATGTGTAGCGACATCATCCGTGTTTACATGTGTAGCGACATCATCTATGTTTACATGTGTAGCGACATCATCTATGTTTACATGTGTAGCGACATCATCCCTGTTTACATGTGTAGCGACATCATCCGTGTTTACATGTGTAGCGACATCATCCCTGTTTACATGTGCAGCGACATCATCCCTGTTTACATGTGTAGCGACATCATCTGTGTTTACATGTGTAGCGACATCATCTGTGTTTACATGTGTAGCGACATCATCTGTGTTTACATGTGTAGCGACATCATCTGTGTTTACATGTGTAGCGACATCACCTGTGTTTACATGTGCAGCGACATCATCCGTGTTTACATGTGTAGCGACATCATCCGTGTTTACATGTGTAGCGACATCATCCGTGTTTACATGTGCAGCGACATCATCCGTGTTTACATGTGTAGCGACATCATCCGTGTTTACATGTGTAGCGACATCATCTATGTTTACATGTGTAGCGACATCATCTATGTTTACATGTTCCTTGCTCAAAACAACCCCAATAATATTCAAACTTTTATCCAGATTCTCACCAAAATTGGGTGGCTTCGTCCTGTTTGGCTTAGTCACAGCAAGTCATTAATGTTGTTGTTTTTTGAGGCAATACTGGTCGGGAATCGAACGCAAGAAAGACAGTTTGTCCCATGACACCATCTCATTTGAATTAAAGGAACACTATGTCATAATAGGTCCGTAAAAATTGCCTGTTTCGTTTTCCTCGAGAAAACATGAGCCAAAAGTTAAAAAATTAAAGATTTATAACTCAACATTTACACTTTTTTCCAGATTCTGGCCAAAATTCAATGTCTCCGTATTTTGATGGTAAAAAAAAAAAAAAAAAACATATTAAAAGGAACACTATGCAATAATAGGGCTTTAAAAACTGCCTGTTTAGTTTTACTCGGGAAAACCTCATTGAAAAGTAAAAAAAATAAAAAGATTTAGAAGTCAACGTTTACACTTTTATCCAGATTCTCACCAAATTCATTGTCTCCTAATTTTTGGGTTAAAAAAATATTAAAGTAACACTATGTAATAATAGGTCTTCAAAAACTGCCTGTTTAGTTTTACCTGGGAAAACATGATTCAAAAGTTTAAAAAAATAAAATAAAATGTATAACTCAACATTTACACTTTTATCCAGATTCTCACCAAAATCCATAGTCTCCTTATATTAATGGTTCTAAAAAATATTAAAGCAACACTATGTAATAATAGGTCTTTAAAAACTGCCTGTTTAGTTTTACCTGGGAAAACATGAGCCAAAAGGTAAAAAAAATAAAAATATTTAGAACTCAACATTTACACTTTTATCCAGATTCTCACCAAAATTCAAATTTGTTGGTTAAAAAAAATAAAAACACATTAAAGTAACACTATGTAATAATAAGTCTTTAAAAATGCCTGTTTAGTTTTACCTGGGAAAACATGGTTTAAAAGTAAAAAAATTAAAAAATGTATAACTCAACATCCATCCATCCATCCATTTTCTACCGCTTATTCCCTTTTGGGGTCGCGGGGGGCGCTGGCGCCTATCTCAGCTACAATCGGGCGGAAGGCGGGGTACACCCTGGACAAGTCGCCAACATTTACACTTTTATCCAGATTCTCACCAAAACCCATTGTCTCCTTATATTAATGGTTCTAAAATTATCAAAGCAACACTATGTAATAATAGGTCTTTAAAAACTGCCTGTTCAGTTTTACCTGGGAAAACATGAGCCAAAAGTAAAAAAATATATATATATATATATATATATTTAGAACTCAACATTTATACTTTTATCCAGATTCTCACCAAAATTCAAATTTGTTGGTTAAAAAAAATAAAAACCCATTAAAGTAACACTATGTAATAATAAGTCTTTAAAAACTGCCTGTTTAGTTTTACCTGGGAAAACATGGTTTAAAAGTAAAAAAATAAAATAAAATAAAAAGATTTAGAACTCAACATTTACACTTTCATCCAGATTCTCACCAAATTCATTGTCTCCTAATTTTTTGGTTAAAAAAATATTAAAGCAACACTATGTAATAATAGGTCTTTAAAAACTGCCTGTTTTAGTTTTACCTGGGAAAACATGATTCAAACATTGAAAAAAAATAAAAAATTACAACTTAACATTTACACCTTTATCCAAATTCTCACCAAAACCCATAGTCTCCTTATATTAATGGTTCTAAAAATATTAAAGCAACACTATGTAATAATAGGTCTTTAAAAACTACCTGTTTAGTTTTACCTGGGAAAACATGAGCCAAAAATAAACAATAAAAAAATATTTAGAACTCAACATTTACACTTTTATCCAGATTCTCACCAAAATTCAAATTTGTTGGTTAAAAAAAAAAAAACACATTAAAGTAACACTATGTAATAATAAGTCTTTAAAAAATGCCTGTTTAGTTTTACCTGGGAAAACATAGTTTAAAAGTAAAAAAAATAAAATAAAATAAAAAGATTTAGAACTCAACATTTACACTTTCATCCAGATTCTCACCAAATTCATTGTCTCCTAATTTTTTGGTTAAAAAAATATTAAAGTAACACTATGTAATAATAGGTCTTCAAAAACTGCCTGTTTTAGTTTTACCTGGGAAAACATGATTCAAACATTGAAAAAAAAAAATATATATATATAATTTAACATTTACACCTTTATCCAAATTCTCACCAAAATCCATTGTCTCTTTATATTAATGGTTATAAAAAATATTAAAGCAACACTATGTAATAATAGGTCTTTAAAAACTGCCTGTTTAGTTTTACCTGGGAAAACATGATTCAAAAGTAAGAAAAACAACATTTCAACCGTTCCACCGTCCAAACATTCCTTTAGTCAGGACAAAAAAAAAACAAGTTTCCCGAAATTCCGTAATCCCATTTTCCAACTAAGAAACTGTTACTTGTCACAGTGTCTTCTCGACGAACCCCAAGATGCAAAGATGGTGGCAGGGATTGAACAGGAAAACAGGGTTTTAATGTTAAAAAATAAGACAAGAAAAACACAAACCAGAAACCAGTAAGCAGGAACAGGAGTCAGGATCCAGGGGATAGCTTTTAGCTAACAGCATTCAACGAAACGACACGACAATACTCCAACACCGAGTGGAGGACAAAGCAGGTTTAAATAGTACCTGGCTGATTGACACCAGGTGCCAATCAGCCACAGCTGAGGGGACACAGCACACAGGGAGACAAACAGGAAACAGAACCAAAACAAGAGCGTTGACAGGAAATACAACCAACACAGAGGAAAAACTAAAACACAACCAAACTGTCAGCGGCAAGCCTGACATTACAGCTTCAACATTTCTTGACCGATTTAAACAATTCCAAAAACCAAACAATTCAGCTCATTCAGGACATTCGTGCTCTTTAATAATTTTCCAAAAATTCCTACATTTCCAGAAATTCCCATTGAATTGAATGAGACATTTTACCAAGTTGCACAATTCCCACATTTTTCAACCTATTCAAACCATTCCAACACCAACATTCAACTCATCCTGGAAATTCTAACAAACATTTTTCCACATCCAACAAATTTCCAGGAATTCCAGTTTTTTTTCCTAACCTTATTTCCAACCTTTTTTAGTGCGATGGCTCCTTTCACAATTTTCAACCCATTTCAACCGTCCCACCATCCAAACATTCCTTTTTGTCCGGACAATAAAAACAAGTTGGTTTAAGAACTTGAAAAATTCCCGGTTTTCCCGAAATTCCGTAATCTCATTTTTCAATTAAAAAACTGTTATTAGTTCAACATTTCTTGACCGATTTAAACAATTCCAACACCAACCAATTCAGCTCATTCAGGAATTTCATGCTCCTAATCATTTAAAAAAAAAAATCCTGCTTTTCCCAAAATTCCAGGAAGTTCCCATTGAAATGAATAAGACATTTTTCCAAGTTGCACAATTCCAACATTTTTCAACCTATTCAAACCATTCCAACACCAACACATTCAACTCATCCTGGAAATTCTAACAGACATTTTTCCACATCCAACAAATTTCCAGGAATTCCTGTTTTTTTTCTAACCTTATTTCCAACCTTTTTTAGTGCGATGTCTCCTTTCACAATTTTCAACTTATTTCAACCGTCCCACCGTCCAAACATTCCTTTTAGTCTGGACAAAAAAAACAAGTTGGTTTAAGAACTTGAAAAATTCCCGGTTTTCCCGAAATTCCGTAATCTCATTTTTCAATTAAAAAACTGTAACTACTTCAACATTTCTTGAGCGATTTAAACAATTCCAACACCAACCAATTCAGCTCATTCAGGACATTCATGCTCCTAATCATTTTTTTTTTCAAATCCCGCTTTTCCCAAAATTCCCAAATTTCCAGGAAGTTCCCATTGAATTGAAAAGGACATTTTTCCAAGTTGCACAATTCCCAACATTTTTCAACCTATTCAAACCATTCCAACATCAACATTCAACTCATCCTGAAAATTAAAAAAAACATTTTTCCACATCCAACAAATTTCCAGGAATTCCTGTTTTTTTCCGTAACCTTATTTCCAACCTTTTTTAGTGCGATAGCGCCTTTCACAATTTTCAACTTATTTCAACCGTCCCACCGTCCAAACATTCCTCTTAGTCAGGACAAAAAAACAAGTTGGTTTAAGAATTTGAAAAATCCTCGGTTTTCCCGAAATTCCGTAATCCCATTTTTCAATTAAAAAAACGTTACTACTTTAACATTTCTTGACCGATTTAAACAATTCCAACACCAACCAATTCAGTTCATTTAGGACATTCATGCTCCTAATAATTTTTTTTTTTCAAATCCCGCTTTTCCCGAAATTCCCAAATTTCCAGGAAGTTCCCATTGAATTGAATGAGACATTTTTCCAAGTTGCACAATTCCCAACATTTTTCAACCTATTCAAACCATTCCAACATCAACATTCAACTCATCCTGGAAATTCAAACAAACATTTTTCCACATCCAACAAATTTCCAAGAATTCCTGTTTTTTTTCCTAACCTTATTTCCAACCTTTTTTAGTGCGATGGCTCCTTTCACAATTTTCAACTTATTTCAACCGTCCCACCGTCCAAACATTCCTCTTAGTCAGGACAAAAAAAACAAGTTGGTTTAAGAACTTGAAAAATTCCCGGTTGTCCCGAAATTCCGTAATCTCATTTTTCAATTAAAAACTGTTATTAGTTCAACATTTCTTGACCGAGTTAAACAATTCCAACACCAACCAATTCAGCTCATTCAGGACATTCATGCTCCTAATCATTTTCCAAAAATTCCTAAATTTCCAGAAGTTCCCATTGAATTGAATAAGACATTTTTCCAAGTTGCACAATTCCCAATATTTTTCAACCTATTCAAACCATTCCAACACCAACATTCAACTCATCCTGGAAATTCTAACAAACATTTTTCCAAATCCAACAAATTTCCAGGAATTCCTGTTTTTTTTCTTAACTTTATTTCCAACCTTTTTTAGTGCGATGGCTCCTTTCACAATTTTCAACCCATTTCAACCGTCCCACCGTCCAAACATTCCTCTTAGTCAGGACAAAAAAAACAAGTTGGTTTAAGAACTTGAAAAATTCCCGGTTGTCCCGAAATTCCGTAATCTCATTTTTCAATTAAAAACTGTTAGTACTTCAACATTTCTTGACCGATTTAAACAATTCCAACACCAACCAATTCAGCTCATTCAGGACATTCATGCTCTTTAATAATTTTCCAAAAATTCCTAAATTTCCAGAAATTCCCATTGAATTGAATGGGACATTTTTCCAAGTTGCACAATTCCCAACATTTTTCAACCTATTCAAACCATTCCAACATCAACATTCAACTCATCCTGGAAATTCCAACAAACATGTTTCCACATACAAAAAATTTTCCAGGAATTCCGTTTTTTTTTCCTAACCTTATTTCCAACCTTTTTTAGTGCGATGACTCCTTTCACAATTTTCAACCCATTTCAACCGTCCCACAGTCCAAACATTCCTTTTAGTCCGGACAAAAAAAACCAAGTTGGTTTAAGAACTTGAAAAATTCCCGGTTTTCCCGAAATTCCGTAATCTCATTTTTCAATTAAAAAACTGTTACTACTTCAACATTTCTTGACTTATTTAAACAATTCCAAAACCAACCAATTCAGCTCATTCAGGACATTCATGCTCTTTAATCATTTTCCCAAAATTCGTAAATTCCCAGGAAATTCCCATTGAATTGAATGAGACATTTTTCCAAGTTGCACAATTCCCAACATTTTTCAACCTATTCAAACCATTCCAACACCAACATTCAACTCATCCTGGAAAGTCAAACAAACATTTTTCCACATCCAACAAATTTCCAGGAATTCCTGTTTTTTTCCGCAACCTTATTTCCAACCTTTTTTAGTGCGATGGCTCCTTTCACAATTTTCAACCCATTTCAACCGTCCCACCGTCCAAACATTCCTTTTAGTCCGGACAAAAAAAACAAGTTGGTTTAAGAACTTGAAAAATTCCCGGTTTTCCCGAAATTCCGTAATCTAATTAAAAAACTGTTACTACTTGAACATTTCTTGACCGATTTAAACAATTCCAACACCAACCAATTCAGCTCATTTAGGACATTCATGCTCCTAATCATTTAAAAAAAAATCCTGCTTTTCCCAAAATTCCATGAAGTTCCCATTGAAATGAATGGGACATTTTTCCAAGTTGCACAATTCCAAAATTTCTCAACCTATTGAAACCATTCCAACACCAACACATTCAACTCATCCTGGAAATTTAAACAAACATTTTTCCACATACAACAAATTTCCAGGAATTCCTGTTTTTTTTTTCTAACCTTATTTCCAACCTTTTTTAGTGCGATGGCTCCTTTCACAATTTTCAACCCATTTCAACCGTCCCACCGTCCAAACTTTCCTTTTAGTCCGGACAAAAAAAAACAAGTTGGTTTAAGAACTTGAAAAATTCCCGGTTTTCCCGAAATTCCGTAATCTCATTTTTCAATTAAAGAACTGTTACTACTTCAACATTTCTTGACCGATTTAAACAATTCCAACACCAACCAATTCAGCTCATTCAGGACATTCATGCTCCTTATCATTTTCCCAAAATTCCAAAATTTCCAAGAAGTTCCCATTGAAATGAATGGGACATTTATCCAAGTTGCACAATTCCCACATTTCTCAACCTATTCAAACCATTCCAACATCAACATTCAACTCATCCTGGAAATTCAAATAAACATTTTTCCACATCCAACAAATTTCCAGGAATTCCGTTTTTTTCCTAACCTTATTCCCAACCTTTTTTAGTGCGATGTCTCCTTTAACAATTTTCAACCCATTTCAACCGTCCCACCGTCCAAACATTCTTCTTAGTCAGTACAAAAAAACTAATTGGTTTAAAAACTTGAAAAATTCCCGGTTTTCCCGAAATTCCGTAATCTCATTTTTCAATTAAAAAACTGTTACTACTTCAACATTTCTTGACCGATTTTAAACAATTCCAAAACCAACCAATTCAGCTCATTCAGGACATTAATGCTCTTAATCATTTTTTTTTCAAATCCCGCTTTTCCCGAAATTCCCAAATTTCCAGGAAGTTCCCATTGAATTGAATGAGACATTTTTCCAAGTTGCACAATCCCAACATTTCTCAACCTATTCAAACCATTCCAACACCAACATTCAACTCATCCTGGAAAGTCAAACAAACATTTTTCCACATCCAACAAATTTCCAGGAATTCCTGTTTTTTTCCGTAACCTTATTTCCAACCATTTTTAGTGCGATGGCTCCTTTCCCAATTTTCAATTTATTTCAACCGTCCCACCGTCCAAACATTCCTCTTAGGACAAAAAAAACAAGTTGGTTTAAGAACTTGAAAAATTCCCGGTTTTTCCGAAATTCCGTAATCTCATTTTTCAATTAAAAAACTGTTACTTCTTCAACATTTCTTGACCGATTTAAACAATTTCAACACCAACCAATTCAGCTCATTCAGGACATTCATGCTCCTAATCATTTAAAAAAAAAAATCCCGCTTTTCCCAAAATTCCAGGAAGTTCCCATTGAAATGAATGGAACATTTTTCCAAGTTGCACAATTCCAACATTTTTCAACCTATTCAAACCATTCCAACATCAAAATTCCACTCATCCTGGAAATTCAAACAAATATTTTTCCACACCCAACAAATTTCCAGGAATTCCGTTTTTTTTCTAACCTTATTTCCAACCTTTTTTAGTGCGATGGCTCCTTTCACAATTTTCAACTTATTTTGTCCCACCATCCAAACATTCCTCTTAGTCCGGACAAAAAAAACAAGTTGGTTTAAGAACTTGAAAAATTCCCGGTTTTCCTGAAATTCCGTAATCTCATTTTTCAATTAAAAAACTGTTACTACTTCAACATTTCTTGACCGATTTAAACAATTCTAAAACCAACCAATTCAGCTCATTCAGGACATTCATGCTCCTTATCATTTTCCCAAAATTCCAAAATTTCCAAGAAGTTCCCATTGAAATGAATGGGACATTTATCCAAGTTGCACAATCCCAACATTTTTCAACCTATTCAAACCATTCCAACACCAACATTCAACTCATCCTGGAAATTCTAACAAACATTTTTCCACATCCAACAAATTTCCAGGAATTCCTGTTTTTTTTCTAACTTTATGTCCAACCTTTTTTAGTGCGATGGCTCCTTTCACAATTTTCAACTTATTTCAACCGTCCCACCGTCAAAACATTCCTTTTAGTCCGGACAAAAAAAACAAGTTGGTTTAAGAACTTGAAAAATTCCCGGTTTTCCCGAAATTCCGTAATCTCATTATTCAATTAAAAAACTGTTACTACTTCAACATTTCTTGACCGATTTAAACAATTCCAACACCAACCAATTCAGCTCATTCAGGCTCATTCATGCTCCTAATCATTAAAATAAAATCCCGCATTTCCCAAAATTCCAGAATTTTCAGGAAGTTCCCATTTAAACAAATGGGACATTTATCCAAGTTGCACAATTCCCACATTTCTCAACCGATTCAAACCATTCCAACATCCACACATTCCACTCATCCTGCACATTCAAACTAACACTTTCCCAAGTTTCCAACCAAATTCCCGTTTTCCTGGAAATTCAAACTCCTCAACATTCCAACTATTCTAACATCCTTACTACATTCTGTCAGCATTTCACTTCACACGTAATTCCTTCAAGAATGTCCTCTTTTAGTTTGTATGAATGTTTATTTTTGTTACAAATAGTTTTATTTACTTCTCCAGTTGACGTGGAATAAACCCAAACAGGAAAACGGACTTAAACAACGAATGTATAATCAGAATATTATTCCACTGCACATTTGATTGTATGGATTTCCCACCTCCTTTCTTCTGATTGGCTGGGAGAGGTCACATGCTCCTAATGCCTGCTCCGCTCCACTGCCAGGTGACCAAATATGGCCGTGTTGCCAATAAAGGGTTAAAAAGGTCCTTTGTGTTATGGTGAGGCACGACGCGCCGCGTGGCCACGTGAAAGTCCCTCCGCCGCACCGTTTGTTTACACGAAAAGTGAACAATGTTGGGGAAATGCCAGCCCTGCCTGGGATTTGAGATAGCGTGCGACAACAAAGAAAACACCGCTTTTGTGCGACGTTGTGGAAAGTTGTGCACTGACTTTATTGCTTTGTTATTGACACAATAGACGAGGCCTTTGTTTAGCAATCATCACAAAACACAATGTGTTGTTACCCCTCTGTGCCCTTTAATCCCAATAGAATTAATAACTGGCGAGAGGAGCGATTGCATTAATAATATGACACATGCATTTGTGAGAGAAGATTTAATGTGGACTTTTATTTTTGTGTGTAGTTACCGGTCTTTCTATGCATGTAATGTAATATGAATGTTTAAGATGACAGTTGTCCTTAATAACTGGCGAGAGGAGCGATTGCATTAATAATATGACACATGCATTTGTGAGAGAAGATTTAATGTGGACTTCTATTTTTGTGTGTAGTTACCAGTCTTTCTATGCATGTAATGTAATATGAATGTTTAAGATGGCAGTTGTCCTTAATAACTGGCGAGAGGAGCGATTGCATTGATAATATGACACGTACATGTGCTTTTGTGAGAGAAAATTTATGCAGACTTTTGTTTTTTGGATAATCACCAGTCTTTCTATGTTTGTAAAGTAAATTAATGTTTAAGATGGCAGTTGTCCTTAATAACTGGCGAGAGGAGCGATTGCATTGATAATATGACACGTGCATGTGCATTTTTGAGAGAAAATTTAATGTGGATTCATATTTTTAGTTTAATTACTAGTCTTTCTAGGTATGAAATGTAATATTAGTGTGCAAGATGGCAGTTGTCCTTAATAACTGGCGAGAGGAGCGATTGCATTAATAATATGACACATGCATGTGCATTTGTGAGAGAAAATTTAATGTGGACTCATATTTTTTTGTTTAATTACCAGTCTTTCTAGGTATGTAATGTAATTTTAATGTGCAAGATGGCAGTTGTCCTTAATAACTGGCGAGAGGAGCGATTGCATTGATAATATGACACGTGCATGTGCATTTGTGAGACAAAATTTAATGTGGACTTTTATTTTCTTGTGTGATCACCAGTCTTTTTATGTATGTAATGTAATATGAATGTTTAAGGTGACAGTTGTCCTTAATAACTGGCAAGAGGAGCGATTGCATTGATAATATGACACGTACATCTGCTTTTGTGAGAGAAAATTTAAAGCAGACTTTTGTTTTTTGGATAATCACCAGTCTTTCTATGTTTGTAATGTAATATGAATGTGCAAGATGGCAGTTGTCCTTAACTGGCGAGAGGAGCGATTGCATTAATAATATGACACGTGCATGTGCATTTGTGAGAGTAAATTTAATGCAGACTTTTGTTTTTTGGATAACCACCAGTCTTTCTATGTGTGCAATGTAAATTCAGGTTTAAGATGGCAGTTGTCCTTAATAACTGGTGAGAGGAGCGATTGCATTGATAATATGACACGTACATCTGCTTTTGTGAGACTAAATTTAATGCAGACTTTTGTTTTTTGGATAATCACCAGTCTTTCTATGTGTGTAATGTAATATGAATGTGCAGGATGGCAGTTGTGTTTGATAACTGGCGAGAGGAGCGATTGCATTAATAATATGACACGTGCATGTGCATTTGTGAGAGTAAATTTAATGCAGACTTTTGTTTTCTGGATAATCACCAGTCTTTCTATGTGTGTAATGTAAATTCAGGTTTAAGATGGCAGTTGTCCTTAATAACTGGTGAGAGGAGCGATTGCATTGATAATATGACACGTACATCTGCTTTTGTGAGACCAAATTTAATGCAGCCTTTTTTTTTTGGGATAATCACCAGTCTTTCTTTGTAATGTAATATGAATGTGCAGGATGGCAGTTGTGTTTGATAACTGGCGAGAGGAGCGATTGCATTAATAATATGACACGTGCATGTGCATTTGTGGGAGTAAATTTAATGCAGACTTTTGTTTTTTGGATAATCATCAGTCTTTCTATGTGTGTAATGTAAATTCAGGTTTAAGATGGCAGGTGTCCTTAATAACTGTCGAGAAGAGCGATTGCAATGATAATATGACACGTGCATGTGCATTTTTTTTTTTTTTTTTTTTTTTATGTCATGAAAAAGGGACGTTTTTGTCATGAAAAAGGGAGTTTTTTGTCGTTGGTGCACTAATTGTAAGTGTATATTGTGTTTTTTATGTTGATTTAATAAAAAAAAAAAAATTATTATTATTATTATTTTTTTTAATAAAAATGAATAAAAAATTATTCTGCGGCCAGGTACCAATCAGGCCACGGCCCGGTGGTTGGGGACCACTGTCTTAAAGCACCTCTTCCTGAGGGTGTTTCAGTGTTATAACTTCAACTTTATCTTTATTTTTTAAGCCAAAAGGCGTCCATTCCCCCTTTTCTGTCTACAGATTCTGCTTGCAAGTACTCTGTGTGCGCGCGCTGCCGAACATGCTCCTCTGCTCGTAAAACCAGCAATGTCACGACGTGCCCACGACGTGCTGTTATGCCCGTAAAAAAAAAAAAAAAGGGGTCGGGCGGTGTTTTTTTAGAGGCGGTATAGTACCGAATATGATTGATTAGTAGACTAGGTACTATACTAACCCTAGTAAGCACTTAGTTCTGCAGGAGCACACTTAAAGGCCTACTGATATGAGAAGTTCTTATTTAAACGGGGATAGCAGGTCCATTCTACGTGTCATACTTGATCATTTCGCGAGATTGCCATATTTTTGCTGAAAGGATTTAGTAGAGAACATCCACGATAAAGTTTGCAACTTTTGGTCGCTAATAAAAAAGCCTTGCCTGTACCGGAAGTAGCAGACGATGTGGGCGTGACGTCACGGGTTGTGGAGCTCCTCACATCTGAACATTGTTTACAATCATGACCACCAGCAGCGAGAGCGATTCGGACCGAGAAAGCGACGATTTTCCCATTAATTTGAGCGAGGATGAAAGATTTGTGGATGAGGAAAGTGAGAGTGAAGGACTAGAAAAATTAAATAAAAAGACAGGGCAGTGGGAGCGATTCAGATGTTATTAGACACATTTACTAGGATAATTCTTCAAAATCCCCTATCTGCTTATTGTGTTACTAGTGTTTTAGTGAGATTATATGGTCGTACCTAAAAGTCGGAGGGGTGTGGTGACCGCCAGTGTCTCTGAGGAAAGCCACGTTTCTCAACAAGGCGAAGCGAAGGCAGCCACGTTCGGGGGTGGCTGGTCGGAGGAGGCAAGAGAGTCCACAGCTGCCTCTTTGACAAGTGAAGTGAAGTGAATTATATTTATATAGCGCTTTTCTCAAGTGACTCAAAGCACTTTACATTGTGAAACCCAATATCTAAGTTACATTTAAACCAGTGTGGGTGGCACTGGGAGCAGGTGGGTAAAGTCTCTTGCCCAAGGACACAACCGCAATGACTAGGATGCTGGAAGCGGGGATCGAACCTGCAACCCTCAAGTTGCTGGCACGGCCGCTCTACCAACCGAGCTATACCGCCCCAGTGCACAAGGAGCGAAACAAGCTCCGCTCATGTCTACGATAAGAGCCGACTTATTACCACAATTTTCTCACCGAAACCTGCAGGTTGACATGTGGTCGGGAACCATGTTCGCTTGACCGCTCTGTTCCATAGTAAAGCTTCACCTTCGGGAATGTAAACAAGGAAACACCGGCTGTGTTTGTGTTGCTAAAGGCAGCCGCAATACACCGCTTCCCACCTACATCTTTCTTCTTTGATGTCTCCATTATTCATTGAACAAATTGCAAAAGATTCAGCAACACAGTAGTCCAGAATACTGTGTAATTATGCGATTAAAGCAGACGACTTATAGCTGGGATAGGGCTGGCCGCCCTTGAATTGGGCGGAGGTCTGTGGAGAACACCGCTCCTCACATCTGAACATTGTTTACAATCATGGCCACCAGCAGCGAGAGTGATTCGGACCGAGAAAGCGACGATTTCCACATTAATTTGAGCGAGGATGAAAGATTCGTGGATGAGGAAAGTGAGAGTGAAGGACTAGAAAAATTAAATAAAAAGACAGGGCAGTGGGAGCGATTCAGATGTTATTAGACACATTTACGAGGATAATTCTTCAAAATCCCCTATCTGCTTATTGTGTTACTAGTGTTTTAGTGAGATTATATGGTCGTACCTAAAAGTCGGAGGGGTGTGGTGACCGCCAGTGTCTCTGAGGAAAGCCACGTTTCTCAACGAGGCGAAGCGAAGGCAGCCACGTTCCGGGGCGGCCGGTCGGAGGAGGCAAGAGAGTCCACAGCTGCCTCTTTGACAAGTGAAGTGAAGTGAATTATATTTATATAGCGCTTTTCTCAAGTGACTCAAAGCACTTTACATTGTGAAACCCAATATCTAAGTTACATTTAAACCAGTGTGGGTGGCACTGGGAGCAGGTGGGTAAAGTGTCTTGCCCCAGGACACAACCGCAGTGACTAGGATGGTGGAAGCGGGGATCGAACCTGCAACCCTCAAGTTGCTGGCACGGCCGCTCTACCAACCGAGCTATGCCGCCCCAGTGCACAAGGAGCGAAGCAAGCTCCGCTCATGTCTACGATAAGAGCCGACTTATTACCACAATTTTCTCACCGAAACCTGCAGGTTGACATGTGGTCGGGAACCATGTTCGCTTGACCGCTCTGTTCCATAGTAAAGCTTCACCTTCGGGAATGTTTGTGTTGCTAAAGGCAGCCGCAATACACAGGTTCCCACCTACATCTTTCTTCTTTGATGTCTCCATTATTCATTGAACAAATTGCAAAAGATTCAGCAACACAGATGTCCAGAATACTGTGGAATTATGCGATTAAAGCAGACCACTTATAGCAGGGATCGGGCTAGCCGCCCTTGAACTAGGTGGAGGTCTGTGGAGAACGCCGCCCGCCATGCCTTCACATGAACATGCTGGTGTTGTAGCGCGACACCTCCAGGCCTCCTTATAAGCACATTGTTGACGACATTGTTACCTCATAAAGACGCCACGCGGTCTGGAAGGGGGGGGGGTTTAGCTCCAGTGCGGGCCAGGTGACCGGCAGGCCAGGAGCGTCATCAGTGAGTCCAGGATCTGGTTTCTGGGCAAACACAGCAGAGCATGAGAACCGGGCGAGAAGGGAAGCGTCTTTTAATGAAAGGAAACATCCACACCTGTCCTCTGGTCCCCTTCATTATTTGTTCAACAGTCTGCTCCGAGGAAGAGGACCCTCGGACCGCTCCACGGCCCACCTGGCTAACACGCCTGCTGGCCCGGTCCCCTCGTTGCCAGAAACACTCTTCTGTTACCGTAGAGGGGCCTACCTCAACCGAAACCACAAAATGGTAGGAAAAAAAAAAAAAAATAAATACAATTTATAAGTCAACATTTACACTTTTATCCAGATTCTCACCGAAATTCAATGTCTCCTGATTTTGTTGGTTAAAAAAAAACATTAAAGCAACACTATGTAATAATAGGTCTTTAAAAACTGCCTGTTTAGTTTTACTCGGGAAAACATGATTCAAAAGTTTAAAAAAAATACAATTTAGAAGTCAACATTTACACTTTTATCCAGATTCTCACCAAAGTCCATCGTCTTATTATTTTGTTGGTTAAAAAAAACATTAAAGCAACACTATGTAATAATAGGTCTTTAAAAACTGCCTGTTTAGTTTTACCTGGGAAAACGTGATTCAAAAGTTTAAAAAAATAACGATTTGGAACTTAACATTTACACTTTTATCCAGATTCTCACCAAAATTCATTGTCTTATTATTTTGTTGGTTAAAAAAAATTAAAGCAATACTATGTAATAATAGGTCTTTAAAAACTGCCTGTTTAGTTTTACCTGGGAAAACATGATTCAAAAGTTAAAAAAAATAAAATAAAATACAATTTAGAAGTCAACATTTACACTTTTATCCATATTCTCACCAAAATCCATTGTTTTATTATTTTGTTGGTTAAAAAAATATTAAAGCAACAGTATGTAATAATAGGTCTTTAAAAACTGCCTGTTTAGTTTTACTCGGGAAAACATGATTCAAAAGTTAAGAAAAATATAATTCAGAAGTCAACATATACACTTTTATCCAGATTCTCACCAATATTCTTTGTTTTATTATTTTGTTGGTTAAAAAAATATTAAAGGAACACTATGTAATAATAGGTCTTTAAAAACTGCCTGTTTAGTTTTACCTGGGAAAACATGATTCAAAAGTTTAAAAAAATAAAATTTTGAAGTCAACATATACACTTTCGTCCAGATTCTCACCAAAGTCCATTGTCTTATTATTTTGTTGGTTAAAAAAAACATTAAAGCAACACTATGTAATAATAGGTCTTTAAAAACTGCCTGTTTAGTTTTACCTGGGAAAATATGATTTAAAAGTAAAAAAAATAAAATACAATTTAGAAGTCAACATATACACTTTCATCCAGATTCTCACCAATTTCCATTGTCTTATCATTTTGTTGGTTAAAAAAAAATATTAAAGCAATACTATGTAATAAAGGTCTTTCAAAACTGCCTGTTTAGTTTTACCTGGGAAAACATGATTCAAAAGTTTAAAAAATATAAATACAAGTTAGAACTCAACATTTACACTTTTATCCAGATTCTCACCAAAATCCATTGTCTTATTATTTTGTTGGTTAAAAAAACATTAAAGGAACACTTTGTAATAATAGGCCTTTAAAAACTGCCTGTTTAGTTTTACCTGGGAAAACATGATTCAAAAGTTAAAAAAAATACAATTTTGAAGTCAACATATACACTTTCATCCAGATTCTCACCAAAGTCCATTGTCTTATTATTTTGTTGGTTATAAAAAATATTAAAGCAACACTATGTAATAATAGGCCCTTAAAAACTGCCTGTTTAGTTTTACCCGGGGAAAACATGATTCAAAAGTAAAAAAATTAAATACAATTTAAAAGTCAACGTTTACACTTTTATCCAGATTCTCACCAAAATTCAATTGTCTCCTAATTTTGTGGGTAAAGAAAATAATAAAGCAACACTATGTAATAATCGGTCTTTAGAAACTGACTGTTTAGTTTTACCCAGGAAAACATGATTCAAAAGTAAAAAAAAAAAAAAGAAATACAATCTAGAAGTCAACATTTACACTTTTATCCAGATTCTCACCAAAATTCAATTGTCTCTTAATTGTGTTAGTTAAAAAAATATTAAAGGAACACTATGTAATAATAGGTATTTAAAAATTGCCTGTTTAGTTTTACACGGGAAAACAGGATTCAAAAGTAAAAGAATAAAATTCAAGTTAGAAGTCAACATTTACACTTTTATCCAGATTCTCACCAATATTCTTTGTTTTATTATTTCGTTGGTTAAAAAAATATTAAAGCAACACTATGTAATAATAGGTCTTTAAAAACTGCCTGTTTAGTTTTACCTGGGAAAACGTGATTCAAAAGTTAAAAAAAATGCAATTTAGAAGTCAACATTTACACTTCTATCCAGATTCTCACCAAAGTCCATTGTCTTATTATTTTGTTGGTTAAAAAAATCATTAAAGCAACACTATGTAATAATAGGTCTTTAAAAACTGTCTGTTTAATTTTACCTGGGAAAACGTGATTCAAAAGTAAAAAAAATACAATTTAGAAGTCAACATTTACACTTTTATCCAGATTCTCACCAAAGTCCATTGTCTTATTATTTTGTTGGCTATAAAAATATTAAAGCAACACTATGTAATAATAGGCCTTTAAAAACTGTCTGTTTAATTTAACCTGGAAAACATGATTCAAAAGTTAAAAAAATATATAATTTAGAAGTCAACATTTACACTTTTATCCAGATTCTCACCAAAATTCAATTGTATCCTAATT
The DNA here is from genome assembly GCF_033978795.1 of Nerophis ophidion. Lineage (NCBI taxonomy): Eukaryota > Metazoa > Chordata > Actinopteri > Syngnathiformes > Syngnathidae > Nerophis > Nerophis ophidion. Next base: position 10,198,372 of record NC_084616.1, read on the forward strand.
TTGTGGGTAAAGAAAATATTAAAGCAACACTATGTAATAATAGGTCTTTAGAAACTGCCTTTTTAGTTTTACCGGGGAAAACAGGATTCAAAAGTAAAACAATTAAATACAATTTAGAAGTCAACGTTTACACTTTTATCCAGATTCTCACCAAAACTCAATTGTCTCCTAATTTTGTGGGTAAAGAAAATAATAAAGCAACACTATGTAATAATCGGTCTTTAGAAACTGACTGTTTAGATTTACCCAGGAAAACATGATTCAAAAGTAAAAAAAATAAAAATAAAATACAATTTAGAAGTCAACATTTACACTTTTATCCAGATTCTCACCAAAATTCAATTGTCTCCTAATTTTGTGGGTAAAGAAAATAATAAAGCAACACTATGTAATAATCGGTCTTTAGAAACTGACTGTTTAGATTTACCCAGGAAAACATGATTCAAAAGTAAAAAAAATAAAAATAAAATACAATTTAGAAGTCAACATTTACACTTTTATCCAGATTCTCACCAAAATTCAATTGTCTCCTAATTTTGTGGCTAAAGAAAAGAATAAAGCAACACTATGTAATAATCAGTCTTTAGAAACTGACTGTTTAGTTTTACCCAGGAAAACATGATTCAAAAGTTAAAAAAAATAAAATAAAATACAATTTAGAAGTCAACATATACACTTTTATCCATATTCTCACCAAAATCCATTGTTTTATTATTTTGTTGGTTAAAAAAATATTAAAGCAACAGTATGTAATAATAGGTCTTTAAAAACTGCCTGTTTAGTTTTACTCGGGAAAACATGATTCAAAAGTTAAGAAAAATACAATTCAGAAGTCAACATATACACTTTTATCCAGATTCTCACCAAAGTCCATTGTCTTATCATTTTGTTGGTTAAAAAAAATATTAAAGCAACACTATGTAATAATAGGTGTTTCAAAACTGCCCGTTTAGTTTTACCTGGGAAAACATGATTCAAAAGTTAAAAAAATATACAATTTAGAAGTCAACATTTACACTCTTACCCAGATTCTCACCAAAATTCAATTGTATCCTAATTTTGTGGGTAAAGAAAATATTAAAGCAACACTATGTAATAATAGGTCTTTAGAAACTGCCTTTTTAGTTTTACCGGGGAAAACAGGATTCAAAAGTAAAAAAATTAAATACAATTTAGAAGTCAACGTTTACACTTTTATCCAGATTCTCACCAAAACTCAATTGTCTCCTAATTTTGTGGGTAAAGAAAATAATAAAGCAACACTATGTAATAATCGGTCTTTAGAAACTGACTGTTTAGATTTACCCAGGAAAACATGATTCAAAAGTAAAAAAAATAAAAATAAAATACAATTTAGAAGTCAACATTTACACTTTTATCCAGATTCTCACCAAAATTCAATTGTCTCCTAATTTTGTGGCTAAAGAAAAGAATAAAGCAACACTATGTAATAATCGGTCTTTAGAAACTGACTGTTTAGTTTTACCCAGGAAAACATGATTCAAAAGTAAAAAAAAATAAAATAAAATACAATTTAGAAGTCAACATATACACTTTTATCCATATTCTCACCAAAATCCATTGTTTTATTATTTTGTTGGTTAAAAAAATATTAAAGCAACAGTATGTAATAATAGGTCTTTAGAAACTGCCTGTTTAGTTTTACTCGGGAAAACATGATTCAAAAGTTAAGAAAAATACAATTCAGAAGTCAACATATACACTTTCATCCAGATTCTCACCAAAGTCCATTGTCTTATCATTTTGTTGGTTAAAAAAAATATTAAAGCAACACTATGTAATAATAGGTGTTTCAAAACTGCCTGTTTAGTTTTACCTGGGAAAACATGATTCAAAAGTTTAAAAAATATAAATACAAGTTAGAACTCAACATTTACACTTTTATCCAGATTCTCACCAAAATCCATTGTCTTATTATTTTGTTGGTTAAAAAAACATTAAAGGAACACTTTGTAATAATAGGTCTTTAAAAACTGCCTGTTTAGTTTTACCTGGGAAAACGTGATTCAAAAGTTAAAAAAATAACGATTTAGAACTCAACATTTACACTTTTATCCAAATTCTCACCAAAATTAATTGTCTTATTATTTTGTTAGTTAAAAAAATATTAAAGGAACACTATGTAATAATAGGTCTATAAAAACTGCCTGTTTAGTTTTACTCGGGAAAACATGATTCAAAAGTTAAGAAAAAATACAATTTAGAATTCAACATTTACACTTTCATCCAGATTCTCACCAAAATTCATTTTCTCATTATTTTGTTGGTTAAAAAAACATTAAAGCAACACTATGTAATAAAGGTCTTTCAAAACTGCCTGTTTAGTTTTACCTGGGAAAACATGATTCAAAAGTAAAAAAATTAAAATACAATTTAGAACTCAACATTTACACTTTTATCCAGATTCTCACCAAAACTCATTGTCTCCTGATTTTGTTGGTTAAAAAAAAACATTAAAGCAACACTATGTAATAATAGGTCATTAAAAACTGCCTGTTTAGTTTTACCTGGGAAAACATGATTCAAAAGTTAAAAAAATAACGATTTAGAACTCAACATTTACACTTTTATCCAAATTCTCACCAAAATTAATTGTCTTATTATTTTGTTGGTTAAAAAAATATTAAAGGAACACTATGTAATAATAGGTCTTTAAAAACGGCCTGTTTAGTTTTACCTGGGAAAACGTGATTCAAAAGTTAAAAAAAATGCAATTTAGAACTCAACATTTACACTTCTATCCAGATTCTCACCAAAGTCCATTGTCTTATTATTTTGTTGGTTATAAAAAATATTAAAGCAACACTATGTAATAATAGGCCCTTAAAAACTGCCTGTTTAGTTTTACCTGGAAAACATGATTCAAAAGTTTAAAAAATATATAATTTTGAAGTCAACATATACACTTTCATCCAGATTCTCACCAAAGTCCATTGTCTTATTATTTTGTTGGTTATAAAAAATATTAAAGCAACACTATGTAATAATAGGCCCTTAAAAACTGCCTGTTTAGTTTTACCTGGAAAACATGATTCAAAAGTTTAAAAAATATATAATTTAGAAGTCAACATTTACACTTTTATCCAGGATTACGCAATAATCATTGGTTGCCACAAAACCTGAGAGTACTTTTTGGCATATTGCGTCGCGGTCGTAACGTGGAAGTCGACCCCCCCCCCCCCCGACCTCCACCCTCACACCAGCCTCACTTCAAATAAACGCCCGGTCGTCTCTTCAGTTGAGTGTATAAAAGGGCGGCTATTTGAGGCTGTGTCTATTTAATATCTATTTAAATACCTGTGTCTATTTAATATCTATTTAAACATCCGTGTCTATTTAATATCTATTTAAACATCTGTGTCTATTTAATATCTATTTAAACATCTGTGTCTATTTAATATCTATTTAAAATACGCGGCACAGCGTGAACATGCAGGACAAGCGAGCAAGAACAAAAGGCGCAGGAAGAAGGAAAAAAAAGAAAGATTTAGTCTGGAATTTTTATTGCGGCTGAACGTCGCTCAGGGACTTCTTCTCGGAGAAGTCCCTGCTTTGAGGACCCTGGTTAAGAACCCGACTTAGGACCTCCCTCTACCAGGCCCACCCTGAGTCACTTTCTGTCTCTCGTGTGGCAACAATTTTATTTCCTGCGTTTGTGGGGGGGGGGGATGCTGTTAAGTGGCGGGAATGTCACTACCAAATATGGTCGCGGCGGATCAAAACTATCATTATTTGGATCCAAAAAGGAGAACGCTGTGGTCTTAAAACTGGATTAGAAGTTACTTTACCAACAGGAAACAATACGTATATCCTGTGGTGTGCCTCAGGGATCAATGCCGGGACCAAAACTGTTCAATGTTTATGTAAATGACATTTGTAAAGTTACACAATATTTAAAGTTAGGATTATATGAACAAAACGCTATTGTTTTGTTCAGGAGAAAACACACAGAAGCTAATAATAATAATTTAATAATTCAACCTAAAAGAAACGATGGACGGGACCGAGGATTATTGGAAGTGGCTGAGGAGAAGGAAGTCTGGGCTTCCCAGATAGAAGTTAGAACTACACACTACTTTGTATTATATTGTAGTTTTTACCTTCCATAACGTGTCTACTGACAGATATTAGATATAACATTTTAAGTCACATTTTAACATGTTTTACCGTCATACAAGTGTAAAAAGAAGTTAACCACTGTTAATAATAATGTAAACAGAAATAGTCTGTTCCAGGGTCAAACTGTGGCCATTGTACAACCTATATTAAAGTGTACGGCTAATATTTTAAGTCACATTTTAACATGTTTTACTGTCATACAAGTGTAAAAAGAAGTGAACCACTGTTAATAATAACGTAAATTGAAATAGTCTGTTCCAGGGTCAAACTGTGGCTATTGTACAACCTATATTAAAGTGTACGGCTAATATTTTAAGTCACATTTTAACATGTTTTACCGTCATACAAGTGTAAAAAGAAGTGAACCACTGTTAATAATAATGTAAACAGAAATAGTCTGTTCCAGGGTCAGACTGTGGCTATTGTACAACCTATATTAAAGTGTACCGCTAATATTTTAAGTCACATTTTAACATGTTTTACCGTCATACAAGTGTAAAAAGAAGTTAAACACTGTTAATAATAATGTAAACAGAAATAGTCTGTTCCAGGGTCAAACTGTGGCCATTGTACAACCTATATTAAAGTGTACGGCTAATATTTTAAGTCACATTTTAACATGTTTTACCGTCATACAAGTGTAAAAAGAAGTGAACCACTGTTAATAATAATGTAAATAGAAATAGTCTGTTCCAGGGTCAAACTGTGGCCATTGTACAACCTATATTAAAGTGTACGGCTAATATTTTAAGTCACATTTTAACATGTTTTACCGTCATACAAGTGTAAAAAGAAGTTAAACACTGTAAATAATAATGTAAATAGAAATAGTCTGTTCCAGGGTCAAACTGTGGCTATTGTACAACCTATATTAAAGTGTACGGCTAATATTTTAAGTCACATTTGAACATGTTTTACCGTCATACAAGTGTAAAAAGAAGTTAAACCACTGTAAATAATAATGCAAATAGAAAATAGTCTGTTCCAGGGTCAAACTGTGGCCATTGTACAACCTATATTAAAGTGTACGGCTAATATTTTAAGTCACATTTTAACATGTTTTACCGTCATACAAGTGTAAAAAGAAGTTAAACACTGTAAATAATAATGTAAATGGAAATAGTCTGTTCCAGGGTCAAACTGTGGCCATTGTACAACCTATATTAAAGTGTACGGCTAATATTTTAAGTCACATTTTAACATGTTTTACTGTCATACAAGTGTAAAAAGAAGTGAACCACTGTTAATAATAATGTAAATAGAAATAGTCTGTTCCAGGGTCAAACTGTGGCCATTGTACAACCTATATTAAAGTGTACGGCTAACATTTTAAGTCACATTTTAACAGGTTTTACCGTCATACAAGTGTAAAAAGAAGTGAACCACTGTTAATAATAATGTAAACAGAAATAGTCTGTTCCAGGGTCAAACTGTGGCTATTGTACAACCTATATTAAAGTGTACGGCTAATATTTTAAGTCACATTTTAACATGTTTTACTGTCATACAAGTGTAAAAAGAAGTGAACCACTGTTAATAATAATGTAAATAGAAATAGTCTGTTCCAGGGTCAAACTGTGGCCATTGTACAACCTATATTAAAGTGTACGGCTAACATTTTAAGTCACATTTTAACATGTTTTACTGTCATACAAGTGTAAAAAGAAGTGAACCACTGTTAATAATAATGTAAATAGAAAATAGTCTGTTCCAGGGTTAAACTGTGGCCACAATAAAAGCTGTATTAAGTGTACAAGCAATGTTTTATGCCCCATTTGACCTTATTTAACTGTCCCACAAGTGTAATAAGAAGCGAATAAGTGTCAATAATAATAATAAGGTAAATGTTATAAAAGGAGCAGAGAGCAACGAGGACGCTCGGCAGCTGCCTTATTTAGAGGAGCGCTCGGAGGCAGTTTGAGTCACGGGGAGTCGCTGGTGCGAGGAAATGAATCAGCCAGACAGGTATGACCATGAATGGTCAGCGTTTAGTCTGCAGGTGGCGGACGTGACGCAGCCGCCACTTCCTGTCTGGGAGGGTCAAAGGTCGTCGTGACCCCTGCGGCGCTCGGTCAACGACTAACCGGCCCATAAATCCTGTTGACTCGCCAGTTTATTACGCCCACATTTCCCACATGAAGTAGTGACAAAGGGATTTAGTCTGTTCCAGAGTCAAACTGGGGCCGTCCTACCACCTGTATCAAGTGGAAACTGGCACACAAGTGTAAAAAGAAGTTAACCACCCTTGATAAAGATGTAAATGAAAATAATCACAAAAAAGCTCTACTAGGTGTACAAACTGTCCCTAAAGTGTAACAATAAGTTGAACACTTTTAATAACGTTTAAACAACACCCTAAACCTGTCAGGCTTGCTCCTGACAGTTTGTTTATGTTTTAGTTCTTTCCTCTGCATTTGTCTGTTTCCTGTGTTTAGTATTTCCTGTATTTTAGTTCCTGTCAAGTGCTCTTATTTTGTCAGCTTCCTGTTTTGTTCCCTGACTGCTGTGTTCCTTCTCAGTGTGTTTAGTATATCCTGTCCTTAGTTCCTGTCTAGTGCTCTTATTTTGTCAGCTTCCTGTCTTGTTCCCTGAGTGCTGTGTTCCTCCTCAGTGTGTTTAGTATATCCTGTCCTTAGTTCATGTCTAGTGCTCTTATTTTGTCAGCTTCCTGTCTTGTGCCCTGAGTGCTGTGTTCCTCCTCAGTGTGTTTAGTATGTCCTGTCCTTAGTTCCTGTCTAGTGCTCTTATTTTGTCAGCTTCCTGTCTTGTTCCCTGAGTGCTGTGTTCCTCCTCAGTGTGTTTAGTATATCCTGTCCTTAGTTCCTGTCTAGTGCTCTTATTTTGTCAGATTCCTGTCTTGTTCCCTGAGTGCTGTGTTCCTCCTCAGTGTGTTTAGTATATCCTGTCCTTAGTTCCTGTCTAGTGCTCTTATTTTGTCAGCATCCTGTCTTGTTCCCTGAGTGCTGTGTTCCTCCTCAGTGTGTTTAGTATATCCTGTCCTTAGTTCCTGTCTAGTGCTCTTATTTTGTCAGCTTCCTGTCTTGTTCCCTGAGTGCTGTGTTCCTCCTCAGTGTGTTTAGTATATCCTGTCCTTAGTTCCTGTCTAGTGCTCTTATTTTGTCAGCTTCCTGTCTTGTTCCCCTTCAGCTGAGGCTGATTGGCATCTGGCCACACCTGTTGCCAATCAGCCGGCTCCTATTTGTACCTCCTTTGTCTTGTGTCAGTTGCTGGATCATTGGATTGTCGTGTCAATGTCATTTTCTACTTGTCATTCCTACTGGTCGTGTGATTGCAGCGTAGCGGTAAGCTATATTTGGTAAATATTTGTAGCTTATGGTTTTTTGTTCCCTGCTTCCGATTTGTTTGTTCATACCCCTTAGTTTGTTATATCCGCCCACGTGCGTGCTTTTTGTTTGTACCCTTTGTTTTGATTTTTACTACGAAGCCATGCTGTTGTAACACGTGGCTTGGCATTGTTTTGCTGAAATAAGCAGGGGCGTCCATGATAACAACAAATGTTGCTCCAAAAGCTGTATGTACCTTTCAGCATTAATGGTGCCTTCACAGATGTGTAAGTTACCCATGCCTTTGCCACTAATACACCCTCATACCGTCACACATGCTGGCTTTTACACCTTGTGCCTAGAACAGTCCGGATGGTTCTTCTCCTCTTTGGTCCGGAGGAAACAACGTCCACAGTTTTCAAAAACAATGTGAAATGCCGACTTGTCAGACCACAAAACACTTTTCCACTTTGCATCAGTCCATCTGAGATGAGCTCGAGGCCAGTGAAGCCGGCGGCGTTTCCGGGTGTTGTTGATAAAATGGCGTTGGCTTTGCATAGTAGTTTTAACTTGCAATTACAGATGTAGTGACCAACTGCAGTTACTGACAGTGGTTTAATGAAGAGTTCCTGAGCTCATGTGGCGATATCCTTTACACACTGATGTCACTTTTTCATACAGGGATCACAGGTGCGTAATATCATGGCTTACGTGCAGTAATTTCTCCAGATTCTTTTAAACTTTTGATGATAGTACGGAGTATAGATGGTGAAATCCCTACATTCCTTGCAATAGCTGCTTGAGAAATGTTGTTCTTCAACAATTCACTCAGGCATTTGTTGACAAAGTGGTGACCCTCGCCCCGTCCTTGTTTCATAGAAGCTGCTTTTATAGTCAATCATGGCACCCTACCTGTTCCCAATTAGCCTGTTCACCTGTGGGATGTTCCAAATAAGTGTTTGACGAGTATTCCTCACCTTTCTCACTCTTTTTTGCCACTTGTGCCAGCTTTTTTTGAAACATGTCGCAGGCTTCAAATTCCAAATGACCTAATATTTGCAAAAAAATAAAGTTTCTCAGTGTGAACGTGAAATAAAGGATTTGCAAATCATTGTATTCTCTTTTTATTTAGCATTTACACAACCTGACAACTTCACTGCTTTTGGGTTTTATACTTCCATTAATATTTACAGTGTTTAAGTTCTTTTTACACTTATATGACAGTGAAAAATGTTAAAAGGTGACTTAAAACATTGCCTGTACACTTTAATATAAGTTGTACAATGGCCACAGTTTGACCCTGGAACAGACTATTTCTGTTTACATTATTATTAACAGTGTTTAACTTCTTTTTACACTTGTATGACGGTAAAACCTGTTAAAATGTGACTTAAAATATTAGCCGTACACTTTAATATAGGTTGTACAATGGCCACAGTTTGACCTTGGAAAATATTATTTCTATTTACATTATTATTAACAGTGTTTAACTTCTTTTTACACTTGTATGACGGTAAAACCTGTTAAAATGTGACTTAAAATATTAGCCGTACACTTTAATATAGGTTGTACAATGGCCACAGTTTGACCCTGGAACAGACTATTTCTATTTACATTATTATTAACAGTGGTTAACTTCTTTTTACACTTGTATGACAGTAAAACATGTTAAAATGTGACTTAAAATATTAGCCGTACACTTTAATATAGGTTGTACAATGGCCACAATTTGACCCTAGAACAGACGATTTCTATTTACATTATTATTAACAGTGGTTAACTTCTTTTTACACTTGTATGACAGTAAAACATGTTAAAATGTGACTTAAAATATTAGCCGTACACTTTAATATAGGTTGTACAATGGCCACAGTTTGACCCTGGAACAGACTATTTCTATTTACATTATTTTTAACAGTGGTTAACTTCTTTTTACACTTGTATGACGGTAAAAAATGTTAAAATGTGACTTAAAATATTAGCCGTACACTTTAATTTAGGTTGTACAATGGCCACAGTTTGACCCTGGAACAGACTATTTCTATTTACATTATTATTAACAGTGTTTAACTTCTTTTTACACTTGTATGACAGTAAAACATGTTAAAATGTGACTTAAAATATTACCCGTACACTTTAATATGGCTTGTACAATGGCCACAGTTTGACCCTGGAACAGACTATTTCTATTTACATTATTATTAACAGTGTTTAACTTCTTTTTACACTTGTATGACAGTAAAACATGTTAAAATGTGACTTAAAATATTACCCGTACACTTTAATATAGGTTGTACAATGGCCACAGTTTGACCCTGGAACAGACTATTTCTTTTTACATTATTATTAACAGTGTTTAACTTCTTTTTACACTTGCACGACAGTAAAACATGTTAAAATGTGACATGAAATATTAGCCGTACACTTTAATATAGGTTGTACAGTGGCCACAGTTTGACCCTGGAACAGACTATTTCTATTTACATTATTATTAACAGTGGTTCACTTCTTTTTACACTTGTATGACGGTAAAAAATGTTAAAATGTGACTTAAAATATTAGCCGTACACTTTAATATGGGTTGTACAATGGCCACAATTTGACCCTGGAACAGACTATTTCTATTTACATTATTATTAACAGTGTTTAACTTCTTTTTACACTTGTATGACAGTAAAACATGTTAAAATGTGACTTAAAATATTACCCGTACACTTTAATATAGGTTGTACAATGGCCACAGTTTGACCCTGGAAAAGACTATTTCTATTTACATTATTATTAACAGTGTTTAACTTCTTTTTACACTTGTATGACAGTAAAACATGTTAAAATGTGACTTAAAATATTACCGGTACACTTTAATATAGGTTGTACAATGGCCACAGTTTGACCCTGGAACAGACTATTTCTGTTTACATTATTATTAACAGTAGTTAACTTTTTTTTTAACTTGTATGACGATAAAACATGTTAAAATGTGACTTAAAATATTAGCCGTACACTTTAATATAGGTTGTACAATGGCCACAGTCTGACCCTGGAACAGACTATTTCTATTTACATTATTATTAACAGTGATTCACTTCCTTTTACACTTGTATGACAGTAAAACATGTTAAAATGTGACTTAAAATATTAGCCGTACACTTTAATATAGGTTTTGCAATGGCCACAGTTTGACCCTGGAACAGACTATTTCTATTTACATTATTATTAACAGTGGTTCACTTCTTTTTACACTTGTATGACGATAAAACATGTTAAAATGTGACTTAAAATATTAGCCGTACACTTTAATATAGGTTGTACAATGGCCACAATTTGACCCTGAAATAGACTATTTCTGTTTACATTATTATTAACAGTGGTTAACTTCTTTTTACACTTGTATGACAGTAAAACATATTAAAATGTGACTTAAAATATTAGCCGTACACTTTAATATAGGTTGTACAATGGCCACAGTTTGACCTTGGAAAAGACTATTTCTATTTACATTATTATTAACAGTGTTTAACTTCTTTTTACACTTGTATGACAGTAAAACATGTTAAAATGTGACTTAAAATATTACCGGTACACTTTAATATAGGTTGTAAAATGGCCACAGTTAGACCCTGGAACAGACTATTTCTATTTACATTATTATTAACAGTGGTTAACTTCTTTTTACACTTGTATGACAGTAAAACATGTTAAAATGTGACTTAAAATATTAGCCGTACACTTTAATATAGGTTGTACAATGGCCACAATTTGACCCTGGAACAGACGATTTCTATTTACATTATTATTAACAGTGTTTAACTTCTTTTTACACTTGTATGACAGTAAAACATGTTAAAATGTGACTTAAAATATTACCCGTACACTTTAATATAGGTTGTACAATGGCCACAGTTTGACCCTGGAAAAGACTATTTCTATTTACATTATTATTAACAGTGTTTAACTTCTTTTTACACTTGTATGACAGTAAAACATGTTAAAATGTGACTTAAAATATTACCGGTACACTTTAATATAGGTTGTACAATGGCCACAGTTTGACCCTGGAACAGACTATTTCTGTTTACATTATTATTAACAGTAGTTAACTTTTTTTTACACTTGTATGACGATAAAACATGTTAAAATGTGACTTAAAATATTAGCCGTACACTTTAATATAGGTTGTACAATGGCCACAGTCTTACCCTGGAACAGACTATTTCTATTTACATTATTATTAACAGTGATTCACTTCCTTTTACACTTGTATGACAGTAAAACATGTTAAAATGTGACTTAAAATATTAGCCGTACACTTTAATAAAGGTTTTGCAATGGCCACAGTTTGACCCTGGAACAGACTATTTCTATTTACATTATTTTTAACAGTGGTTCACTTCTTTTTACACTTGTATGACGATAAAACATGTTAAAATGTGACTTAAAATATTAGCCGTACACTTTAATATAGGTTGTACAATGGCCACAATTTGACCCTGAAACAGACTATTTCTGTTTACATTATTATTAACAGTGGTTAACTTCTTTTTACACTTGTATGACAGTAAAACATATTAAAATGTGACTTAAAATATTAGCCGTACACTTTAATATAGGTTGTACAATGGCCACAGTTTGACCTTGGAAAAGACTATTTCTATTTACATTATTATTAACAGTGTTTAACTTCTTTTTACACTTGTATGACAGTAAAACATGTTAAAATGTGACTTAAAATATTACCGGTACACTTTAATATAGGTTGTAAAATGGCCACAGTTAGACCCTGGAACAGACTATTTCTATTTACATTATTATTAACAGTGGTTAACTTCTTTTTACACTTGTATGACAGTAAAACATGTTAAAATGTGACTTAAAATATTAGCCGTACACTTTAATATAGGTTGTACAATGGCCACAATTTGACCCTGGAACAGACGATTTCTATTTACATTATTATTAACAGTGGTTAACTTCTTTTTACACTTGTATGACAGTAAAACATGTTAAAATCTGACTTAAAATATTAGCCGTACACTTTAATATAGGTTGTACAATGGCCACAGTTTGACCCTGGAACAGACTATTTCTATTTACATTATTTTTAACAGTGGTTAACTTCTTTTTACACTTGTATGACGGTAAAAAATGTTAAAATGTGACTTAAAATATTAGCCGTACACTTTAATATAGGTTGTACAATGGCCACAGTTTGACCCTGGAACAGACTATTTCTATTTACATTATTATTAACAGTGGTTCACTTCTTTTTACACTTGTATGACGGTAAAAAATGTTAAAATGTGACTTAAAATATTAGCCGTACACTTTAATATGGGTTGTAAAATGGCCACAATTTGACCCTGGAACAGATTATTTCTATTTACATTATTATTAACAGTGTTTAACTTCTTTTTACACTTGTATGACAGTAAAACATGTTAAAATGTGACTTAAAATATTACCCGTACACTTTAATATAGGTTGTACAATGGCCACAGTTTGACCCTGGAAAAGACTATTTCTATTTACATTATTATTAACAGGGTTTAACTTCTTTTTACACTTGTATGACAGTAAAACATGTTAAAATGTGACTTAAAATATTACCGGTACACTTTAATATAGGTTGTACAATGGCCACAGTTTGACCCTGAAATAGACTATTTCTGTTTACATTATTATTAACAGTAGTTAACTTTTTTTTACACTTGTATGACAGTAAAACATGTTAAAATGTGTCTTAAAATATTAGCCGTACACTTTAATATAGGTTGTACAATAGCCACAGTTTGACCCTGGAACAGACTATTTCTATTTACATTATTATTAACAGTGGTTCACTTCTTTTTACACTTGTATGACGGTAAAACATTTTAAAATGTGACTTAAAATGTTAGCCGTACACTTTAATATAGGTTGTACAATGGCCACAGTTTGACCCTGGAACAGACTATTTCTATTTACATTATTATTAACAGTGCTTAACTTCTTTTTACACTTGTATGACAGTAAAACATGTTAAAATGTGACTTAAAATATTAGCCGTACACTTTAATATAGGTTGTACAATGGCCACAGTTTGACCCTGGGACAGACTAATAAATGTTAACAGTGCTTAACTTCTTTCCACACGCGAGAGAGCTTTTATGATGGCCACAGTTTGACCCTGGAACTGATCACAGAGTTTCCAAAGTGAAATAATGAATGTGTGACTGAATGAATATGACAAATGCAATAAAAAGGGAGATGATGTCGGTGATCTTCTTATCTCTCATCTTCTCACTAGGGAGTTAACGCTCGTGTGTGTGTGTGTGTGTGTGTGTGTGTGTGTGTGTGTGTGTGTGTGTGTGTGTGTGTGTGTGTGTGTGTGTGTGTGTGTGTGTGTGTGTGTGTGTGTGTGTGTGTGTGTGTGTGTGTGTGTGAGCTTCTAGCGCGTCTGCTTTCCATTAAGACATTTGGCGTAAACGTGGCCAAGTTTTCTGCTGTAAATTTCCCTTTTTTTTTTGAAAAAAAAAACAAACAAGAGTCATCCTTCCTGTATCGGTAAGATCGTCATCCTTCCTGTATCGGTAAGAAGGTCATGTAATGTCCGAGCAGTGGTCAAAGACTGCGGTTGCCGTGGGAAACGCTACTAGAACCGGAAGTGAGGGCCGTAAATGTGGAGTAATGGTTGAAGATAATTTTTTCTCATGAAAATCAACTTTTGCCTTGAAAAATCATGTTTTTTTTGTCATGAAAATCAACTTTTACCTTGAAAATATTTTTTTTCCTTTAAAATCAACATTTACCTTGAAAATCATTTTTGTCATGAAAATCTACTTTTACTTTGAAAATCATTTTTGTCTTGAAAATCATTTTTGAATTGATAATCAACTTTTACCTTGAAGATAATTTTTAGTCATGAAAATCAACTTTTGCCTTGAAAATCATGTTGTTGTTTTTTGTCATGAAAATCAACTTTTACCTTAAAAATCATTTTTTAAATGAAAATAATTTTTGGTCTTGAAAATCAACTTTTACCATGAAAATAATTTTTTGTCTTGAAAATATTTTTTGTTATGAAAATCAACTTTTACCTTGAAAATAATTTTTTTTGTCATGAAAATCAACTTTTGCCTTGAAAATCATGTTGTTTTTTGTCATTAAAATCAACTTTTGCCTTGAAAATCATGTTTTTTATTTTTGTCATGAAAATCAACTTTTACCTTAAAAATCATTTTTTTCAATGAAAATAATTTTTGGTCTTGAAAATCAACTTTTACCTTGAAAATATTTTTTTGTCTTGAAAATATTTTTTTTGTCATGAAAATCAACTTCTACTTTGGAAATCATTTTTGTCTTGAAAATCATTTTTGAATTGATAATCAACTTTTACCTTGAAGATAATTTTTTAGTCATGAAAATCAACTTTTGCCTTGAAAATCATGTTGTTGTTTTTTGTAATGAAAATCAACTTTTGCCTTAAAAATCATTTTTTTCAATGAAAATAATTTTTGGTCTTGAAAATCAACTTTTACCTTGAAAATAATTTTTTGTCTTGAAAATTTTTTTTTGTCATGAAAATCAACTTTTACCTTAAAATCATTTTTTTCAATGAAAATAATTTTTGGTCTTGAAAATCAACTTTTACCTTGAAAATATTTTTTTGTCTTGAAAATATTTTTTTGTCATGAAAATCAACTTCTACTTTGGAAATCATTTTTGTCTTGAAAATCATTTTTGAATTGATAATCAACTTTTACCTTGAAGATAATTTTTTAGTCATGAAAATCAACTTTTGCCTTGAAAATCATGTTGTTGTTTTTTGTAATGAAAATCAACTTTTGCCTTAAAAATCATTTTTTTCAATGAAAATAATTTTTGGTCTTGAAAATCAACTTTTACCTTGAAAATAATTTTTTGTCTTGAAAATTTTTTTTTGTCATGAAAATCAACTTTTACCTTAAAATCATTTTTTTCAATGAAAATAATTTTTGGTCTTGAAAATCAACTTTTATCTTGAAAATAATTTTTGGTCTTGAAAATATTTTTTTATGATGAAAATCAACTTTTACTTTGAAAATCATTTTTGTCTTGATAATCATTTTTGAATTGATAATCAACTTTTACCTTGAAGATAATTTTTTATTCATGAAAATCAACTTTTGCCCTGAAAATCGTGTTTTTTATTTTTGTCAATAAAATCAACTTTTACCTTAAAAATCATATTTTTCAATGAATATAATTTTTGGTCTTGAAAATCAACTTTTACCTTGAAAATCATTTTTGAATTGATAATCAACTTTTACCTTGAAGATAATTTTTTAGTCATGAAAATCAACTTTTGCCTTGAAAATCATGTTTTTTATTTTTGTCATGAAAATCAACTTTTACCTTAAAAATCATTTTTTTCAATGAAAATAATTTTTGGTCTTGAAAATCAACTTTTACCATGAAAATTATTTTTTGTCTTGAAAACATTTTTTTGTCATGAAAATCAACTTTTACCTTGAAAATAATTTTTTGTCTTGAAAATATTTTTTTGTCATGAAAATCAACTTTTACTTTGAAAATCATTTTCGTCTTGAAAATCATTTTTGAATTGATAATCAACTTTTACCTTGAAGATCATTTTTTAGTCATGAAAATCAACTTTTGCCTTGAAAATCATGTTGTTTTTTGTCGTGAAAATCAACTTTTACCTTAAAAATAATTTTTTTCAATGAAAATAATTTTTGGGCTTGAAAATCAACTTTTACCTTGAAAATAATTTTTGGTCTTGAAAATATTTTTTGGTCATGAAAATCAACTTTTACTTTGAAAATCATTTTTGTCTTGAAAATCATTTTTGAATTGATGATCAACTTTTACTTTGAAGATAATTTTTTAGTCATGAAAATCAACTTTTGCCTTGAAAATCATGTTTTTTATTTTTGTCATGAAAATCAACTTTTACCTTAAAAATCATTTTTTTCAATGAAAATAATTTCTGTCATGAAAATCAACTTTTACCTTGAAAATAATTTTTTGTCTTGAAAATATTTTTTTGTCATGAAAATCAACTTTTACTTTGAAAATCATTTTCGTCTTGAAAATCATTTTTGAATTGATAATCAACTTTTACCTTGAAGATAATTTTTTAGTCATGAAAATCAACTTTTGCCTTGAAAATCATGATTTTTATTTTTGTCATGAAAATCAACTTTTGCCTTGAAAATCATGTTTTTTATTTTTGTCATGAAAATCAACTTTTACCTTAAAAAATATTTTTTTCAATTAAAATAATTCTTGGTCTTGAAAATCAACTTTTACCTTGAAAATAATTTTTTGTCTTGAAAATATTTTTTTAGTCATGAAAATCAACTTTTACTTTGAAAATCATTTTTGTCTTGAAAATCATTTTTGAATTGATAATCAACTTTTACCTTGAAGATATTTTTTTAGTCATGAAAATCAACTTTTACTTTGAAAATCATTTTTGAATTGCTAATCAACTTTTACCTTGAAGATAATTTTTCTCATGAAAATCAACTTTTGGGGGGGGGGGCTGATTATTTCCGGTGGCATCAATTAAAAGAAATGGTCAATTAAAAAACTGCATTTTATAAAACTCTGCCTACTTTATACCATGAACTAACTCCTCAGAGAGCATCAACTTCCTGTCACGTGACTTTGCGTCACCCTTCAAAACAAAAGCCTCCAGGGCGGAGGCGGGAAAAGTCCACGGGGAATATTTGGCGTGCCTGGAAGTTCTCACAAGTCCGGGATGATGACGTCACGGCTGTAATGGCTTCCATGACGTGATGTCAGCCACAGGCGGAGCTGAGCGCCATCTGGGTGGAGACGCCGACGCCGATGACGTCGCCGCCGAGGCACGCAAACCTTCCCTCTTGTCAGAACTCTACTTTTGTTTCCCCCTTCAACGTCCTCCAGCACTTTTAATTTGATCGGCGGCATTTAAGAATCCTCACGGAAGTTGTTGTTGTTTCCTGCACGACATTAAGAATGTCGTAAAAAGGGGCGTGGCCAGTCCAGACGTTAACCAGGTGACAATCGTTAGCTTAGCTTTGCATCAAGTCCCTATTTTTGTTGTCCTCTTGCAATCATGTGAGGAGTATTTCATTTAACGCTGATTATTCTTCAAATCAACTTTAACTTGAAAATTAATTTTTGTCTTGAAAATCTACTTTTACCTTAAAAAATCTACATTTACCTTGAAAATTATTTTTTTCCATGAAAATTATTTTTTGTCTTGAAAGTCAAATTTCACCTTGAAAATCATTTTTGTCATGAAAATCAACTTTTACCTTGAAAATCATTTTTTGAATTGAAAATCAACTTTTACCTTGAAAATATTATTTTTTTCCTTGAATATTAACTTTTACCTTGAAAATCATTTTTAAGATAATTTTTTAGTCATGAAAATCAACTTTTGCCTTGAAAATCATGTTTTTTATTTTTGTCATGAAAATCAACTTTTGCCTTGAAAATCATTTTTAAGATAATTTTTTAGTCATGAAAATCAACTTTTGCCTTGAAAATCATGTTGTTGTTTTTTGTCATGAAAATCAACTTTTACCTTAAAAATCATTTTTTTCAATGAAAATAATTTTTGGTCTTGAAAATCAACTTTTACCATGAAAATTATTTTTTGTCTTGAAAACATTTTTTTGTCATGAAAATCAACTTTTACCTTGAAAATCCTTTTTGTCATGAAAATCAACTTTTACCTTGAAAATCATTTTTTGAATTGAAAATCAACTTTTACCTTGAAAATATTTTTTTTTTCTTGAATATTAACTTTTACCTTGAAAATCAACTTTTACCTTGAAAATATATATTTTTTTCTTGAATATTAACTTTTACCTTGAAAATCATTTTTTTCAATGAAAATAATTCTTGGTCTTGAAAATCAACTTTTACCTAGAAAATATTTTTTTTGTCATGAAAATCATCTTTTGCCTTGAAAATCATGTTTTTTTTGTCATGAAAATCTACTTTTACCTTGAAAATCTTTTTTTTCAATGGAAATCATTTTTTGTCTTGAAAATCATTTTGGTCATGAAAATCCATTTTTACTTTGAAAATCATTTTTGTCTTGAAAATCATTTTTGAATTGATAATCAATTTTTACCTTGAAGATCATTTTTTCTCATGAAAATCAACTTTCACCTTGAAAATCATTTTTTTCAATGAAAATAAGTTTTGGTCTTGAAAATCAACTTTTACCTTGAAAATAGTTTTGGGTCATGAAAATCAAATTTTACCTTGAAAATATTTTTTTGTCATGAAAATCAACTTTTACCTTGAAAATATTATTTTTTTCCTTGAATATTAACTTTTACCTTGAAAATCATTTTTAAGATAATTTTTTAGTCATGAAAATCAACTTTTGCCTTGAAAATCATGTTTTTTATTTTTGTCATGAAAATCAACTTTTGCCTTGAAAATCATTTTTAAGATAATTTTTTAGTCATGAAAATCAACTTTTGCCTTGAAAATCATGTTGTTGTTTTTTGTCATGAAAATCAACTTTTACCTTAAAAATCATTTTTTTCAATGAAAATAATTTTTGGTCTTGAAAATCAACTTTTACCATGAAAATTATTTTTTGTCTTGAAAACATTTTTTTGTCATGAAAATCAACTTTTACCTTGAAAATCCTTTTTGTCATGAAAATCAACTTTTACCTTGAAAATCATTTTTTGAATTGAAAATCAACTTTTACCTTGAAAATATTTTTTTTTTCTTGAATATTAACTTTTACCTTGAAAATCAACTTTTACCTTGAAAATATATATTTTTTTCTTGAATATTAACTTTTACCTTGAAAATCATTTTTTTCAATGAAAATAATTCTTGGTCTTGAAAATCAACTTTTACCTAGAAAATATTTTTTTTGTCATGAAAATCATCTTTTGCCTTGAAAATCATGTTTTTTTTGTCATGAAAATCAACTTTTACCTTGAAAATCATTTTTTGAATTGAAAATCAACTTTTACCTTGAAAATATTATTTTTTTCCTTGAATATTAACTTTTACCTTGAAAATCATTTTTAAGATAATTTTTTAGTCATGAAAATCAACTTTTGCCTTGAAAATCATGTTTTTTATTTTTGTCATGAAAATCAACTTTTACCTTGAAAATCCTTTTTGTCATGAAAATCAACTTTTACCTTGAAAATCATTTTTTGAATTGAAAATCAACTTTTACCTTGAAAATATTTTTTTTTTCTTGAATATTAACTTTTACCTTGAAAATCAACTTTTACCTTGAAAATATATATTTTTTTCTTGAATATTAACTTTTACCTTGAAAATCATTTTTTTCAATGAAAATAATTCTTGGTCTTGAAAATCAACTTTTACCTAGAAAATATTTTTTTTGTCATGAAAATCATCTTTTGCCTTGAAAATCATGTTTTTTTTGTCATGAAAATCAACTTTTACCTTGAAAATCATTTTTGAATTGAAAATCAACTTTTACCTTGAAAATATTATTTTTTTCCTTGAATATTAACTTTTACCTTGAAAATCATTTTTAAGATCATTTTTTAGTCATGAAAATCAACTTTTGCCTTGAAAATCATGTTTTTTATTTTTGTCATGAAAATCAACTTTTGCCTTGAAAATCATTTTTAAGATAATTTTTTAGTCATGAAAATCAACTTTTGCCTTGAAAATCATGTTGTTGTTTTTTGTCATGAAAATCAACTTTTACCTTAAAAATCATTTTTTTCAATGAAAATAATTTTTGGTCTTGAAAATCAACTTTTACCATGAAAATTATTTTTTGTCTTGAAAACATTTTTTTGTCATGAAAATCAACTTTTACCTTGAAAATCCTTTTTGTCATGAAAACCAACTTTTACCTTGAAAATCATTTTTTGAATTGAAAATCAACTTTTACCTTGAAAATATTTTTTTTTTCTTGAATATTAACTTTTACCTTGAAAATCAACTTTTACCTTGAAAATATATATTTTTTTCTTGAATATTAACTTTTACCTTGAAAATCATTTTTTTCAATGAAAATAATTCTTGGTCTTGAAAATCAACTTTTACCTAGAAAATATTTTTTTTGTCATGAAAATCATCTTTTGCCTTGAAAATCATGTTTTTTTTGTCATGAAAATCTACTTTTACCTTGAAAATCTTTTTTTTCAATGGAAATCATTTTTTGTCTTGAAAATCATTTTGGTCATGAAAATCCATTTTTACTTTGAAAATCATTTTTGTCTTGAAAATCATTTTTGAATTGATAATCAATTTTTACCTTGAAGATCATTTTTTCTCATGAAAATCAACTTTCACCTTGAAAATCATTTTTTTCAATGAAAATAAGTTTTGGTCTTGAAAATCAACTTTTACCTTGAAAATAGTTTTGGGTCATGAAAATCAAATTTTACCTTGAAAATATTTTTTTGTCATGAAAATCAACTTTTACCTTGAAAATATTATTTTTTTCCTTGAATATTAACTTTTACCTTGAAAATCATTTTTAAGATAATTTTTTAGTCATGAAAATCAACTTTTGCCTTGAAAATCATGTTTTTTATTTTTGTCATGAAAATCAACTTTTGCCTTGAAAATCATTTTTAAGATAATTTTTTAGTCATGAAAATCAACTTTTGCCTTGAAAATCATGTTGTTGTTTTTTGTCATGAAAATCCACTTTTACCTTAAAAATCATTTTTTCCAATGAAAATAATTTTTGGTCTTGAAAATCAACTTTTACCATGAAAATTATTTTTTGTCTTGAAAACATTTTTTTGTCATGAAAATCAACTTTTACCTTGAAAATCCTTTTTGTCATGAAAATCAACTTTTACCTTGAAAATCATTTTTTGAATTGAAAATCAACTTTTACCTTGAAAATATTTTTTTTTTCTTGAATATTAACTTTTACCTTGAAAATCAACTTTTACCTTGAAAATATATATTTTTTTCTTGAATATTAACTTTTACCTTGAAAATCATTTTTTTCAATGAAAATAATTCTTGGTCTTGAAAATCAACTTTTACCCTGAAAATATTTTTTTCCCTTGAAAATCATTTTTTTCAATGAAAATCATTTTTTGTCTTGAAAACCTACTTTTACCTTGAAAATCAAATTTTAACTTGAAAATATTTTTTTTCCATGAAAATCAACTTTTACCTTGAAAATCATTTTTTGTCTTGAAAATCAACTTTTACCTTGAAAATCCTTTTTGTCATGAAAATCAACTTTTACCTTGAAAATCATTTTTTGAATTGAAAATCAACTTTTACCTTGAAAATATTTTTTTTTTCTTGAATATTAACTTTTACCTTGAAAATCAACTTTTACCTTGAAAATATATATTTTTTTCTTGAATATTAACTTTTAACTTGAAAATCATTTTTTTCAATGAAAATAATTCTTGGTCTTGAAAATCAACTTTTACCTAGAAAATATTTTTTTTGTCATGAAAATCATCTTTTGCCTTGAAAATCATGTTTTTTTTGTCATGAAAATCTACTTTTACCTTGAAAATCTTTTTTTTCAATGGAAATCATTTTTTGTCTTGAAAATCATTTTGGTCATGAAAATCATTTTTGAATTGATAATCATTTTTTACCTTGAAGATAATTTTTTCTCATGAAAATCAACTTTCACCTTGAAAATCATTTTTTTCAATGAAAATAAGTTTTGGTCTTGAAAATCAACTTTTACCTTGAAAATATTTTTGGGTCATGAAAATCAAATTTTACCTTGAAAATATTTTTTTGTCATGAAAATCAACTTTTACCTTGAAAATCATTTTTGAATTGATAATCAACTTTTACCTTGAAGATATTTTTTTGTCATGAAAATCAACTTTTACCTTAAAAACATTTTTTTCAATGAAAGTAATTTTTGGTCTTGAAAATCAACTTTTACCTTGAAAATATTTTTTGGTCATGAAAATCAACTTTTACCTTGAAAATCAATTTTGAATTGATAATCAACTTTTACCTTGAAAATCAATTTTGAATTGATAATCAACTTTTACCTTGAAGATAATTTTTTCTCATGAAAATCAACGTTTGCCTTGAAAAATCATGTTTTTTTTGTCATGACAATCAACTTTTACCCTGAAAATATTTTTTTCCCTTGAAAATCATTTTTTTCAATGAAAATCATTTTTTGTCTTGAAAACCTACTTTTACCTTGAAAATCAAATTTTAACTTGAAAATATTTTTTTTCCATGAAAATCAACTTTTACCTTGAAAATCATTTTTTGTCTTGAAAATCAACTTTTACCTTGAAAATCAAATTTTACCTTGAAAATATTTTTTTTCCAAGAAAATCAACTTTTACCTTGAAAATCATTTTTTGTCTTGAAAATCAACTTTTACCTTGAAAATCAACTTTTACATTAAAAATCATTTTCTGTTTTGAAAATCAACTTTCACCTTGAAAACCATTTTTGTTATGAAAATCAACTTTTACTTTAAAATAATTTGTCATGAAAATCAACTTTTACCTTAAAAACCATTTTTGTCTAGAAAATCAACTTTTACCTTGAAAATCATTTTTTGTCGTGAAAATCATATTTTGTCATGAAAATCATCTTTTAACTTGAAAATTATTATTGTCATAAAAACCAACTTTTACCTTGGAAATAATTTTTTGTCTTGAAAACCAACTTTTACCTTGACAATCATTTTTTGTTTTGAAAATCAACTTTTACCTTGAAAACCATTTTTTGTCATGAAAATCAACTTTTACCTTAAAAATAATTTTTTGTCGTGAAAATCTTCTTTTACCTTGAAAATTATTTTTCAATGAAAATAATTTTTCAATTAAAATAATTTTTTGTCTTGAAAATCAACTTTTACCTTGAAAATATTTTTGTCATGAAAACCAACTTTTACCTTGAAAATCATTTTTTGTCTTGAAAATCAACTTTTACCTTAAAAACCATTTTTGTCTAGAAAATCAACTTTTACCTTGAAAATAATTTTTTGTCGTGAAAATCATATTTTGTCATGAAAATCATCTTTTACCTTAAAAATTATTCTTCAATGAAAACAATTTGTTGTCTTGAAAATCAACTATTCCTTGAAAATATTTTTGACATGAAAACCAACTTTTACCTTGACAATCATTTTTTGTCTTGAAAATCAACTTTTACCTTGAAAATCATTTTTTGTCTTGAAAATCAACTTTTACCTTGAAAATCATTTTTTGTCCAGCATCTAATCCCTATTTTTGTCATCCTCTTGCATTCATGTGGCTACTATTTCATTTTACTCCTGGAATTTGTTGATTTTATGGGATTTAATGTTTGATTTGTACGTTGTATTATTCAATAAAGCAAAGTAAAAATAAAAACTAGTAAATGTGCTCATTTGTTCCTGCTATACAGTACATGCCTTCAGCTCTTATTTTGAAGGCGCTAAGAGCGGAAGTGGTGACACGGTGTAGTGGAAGAGAGTTTTGAAAAGACACAAAATAAAGTGGAGCCTCCGTGTCTGTTATATTGTACTTTTATAAAGTATAGGCGACATTTATGAACCCTCCGTTACAGTAGTAGCAGCGGGTTTTACGTTTGTGTCACCACTTCCGCTCTTAGCGCTTTCAAAATAAGAGCTCAAGGCATGTACCGTGTAACAGCTTATAACAGGAACTTAAAGCCACAAAGAGACGTTGATTGAGTGATTGGTTGATTGATTGATTGAAACTTGTATTAGTAGATTGCACAGTACAGTACATATTCCCTACAATTGACCACTAAATGTGTTTCAGCTTGTTTAATTTGGGGTCCACATTAATCAATTTATGGTATTTAGTCATTAAAAAGTCCATCTAAATAGGTTACATTAACAAAAAAGATGTAACTTCACCTACCTGGTGGTTTTCTGTCTTAATGTGTCACCTCTGTGGACGCCTTGTTGCTTTTTAATCACTTTTTGATGCCTGCATGATAAATAAACACAGTTTAACGGAAGCTGCAAGGTCGCCATTTAAGGGCCGTTTGCCCATCGCGCACTGCCCCCTGTCGGCCTGGCATGCACACTGCAGCTCACTGTTTATTATTATCTTTAATTAAAGCAGCTGCCGCTTGAAGAGATCTGGAACAATTTATTGCTATTTAAAAAAAAAGGCAATATGGCTTATCCAAAGAATGCTTTTATATGTTATTTTATAAGATAAAAAGAGCAGAAAGTAGACAGCTTGGAGGAGGGGGTTTGGTGCTCATGAATCTCATTTTGCCCATCAATCTTCTGCCGCTTTTACTTCCAGATGTCTTCTTGAAATCTTCCAGTGCACGCACACGCATATAAAACATGCCATGACTCCGGCTAAAAGTAGACATTATGTATCTTGCTTAACTCGGGGGGGGAAAAAATGCTGTCGTTGTGAGTGAATGGAGGACACATCACAGCATATCATAGCAACAAACTACCATGACATTAAAAGTATCGCAATATCAAATTTTCTAAGTCATTTTCACAATAAAGTAGACATACAGGTTCACCATATTAGTGGATGCCACTTTTAAACACTTTTGCTGCTATTAGTGACAACAAAAAACAAACTAGGCTAATATCAACAAATGCTATGTGGCTTTGGATTGTTGTATTGTTATTTTTCTAAAACTTACTAAACATTTAACATGGACAGACAAAGTTGATTAGTCATGGGGAGAGGCTTCAGGTAAATTCACAAGTACGGAATAAATACAAAAAATTAATAGGTAATGCGGTGGGGGGGAAAAAAACTATGAACAAACCCTATTGAGTGACCCCTCATATTAAAGCCCATGATGAGGCCTTGGCGGGTGTGTTATCATTTGTGTGATTATTTGACGTGGGACCAAACAATCTCGCCAATAAATACTTTGGCAAGAAAATAGGTCAAATTTGCGGTGAACAGAAGCAGCTGCATTTGAAAAAAAAAAAAAAAAGGAAATAGACTTGCTATGTGGTATGTGGCTTTGGTTGGTTGTATTGTCGTTTTTTCTAAATGTTACTGTATATATCACATCGATAATTTTCACAGGTAAGGAAAAAAATAAAATAAATCATAAGTACTGAAATGGAAAAAAAACAATCAACAAACCCTATCGAGTGACCCCTCATATTAAAGCTCATGATGAGGCCTTGGCGAGTGTGTTGTTATTTGTGGTGTTATTTCACGTGGGACCACACAATCACGCAAAAAACACACTTTGGCAAGAAAATAGGTCCAATTTGTGGCAAACCGGAGCAGCTGCATTTGAAAAAAAAAACAAGGTAAATAGACTTGGTACCTGGTAAGTGGCTCTGGATGGTTGTATTGTCGTTTTTTCTAAAAGTTACTGGACATAGTACATCGATAATATTCACAGGTACTGGAAAAAAATAAAAATAAATCATAAGTACTGAAGTGGAAAAAAAACAATCAACAAACCCTATCGAGTGACCCCTCATATTAAAGCTCATGATGAGGACTTGGCTGGTGTGTTGTTATTTGTGGTGTTATTTCACGTGGGACCACACAATCACGCAAAAAACACACTTTGGCAAGAAAATAGGTCCAATTTGTGGCAAACCAAAGCAGCTGCGTTTGGAAAAAAAACAAGGTAAATAGACTTGGTATGTAGTATGTGGCTCTGGATGGTTGTATTGTCATTTTTCTAAAAGTTAATGGACATATTACATTGATAATGTTCACAGGTATGGGGGAAAAAATTAAAATAAATCATAAGTACTGAAGTGGAAAAAAAACAATCAACAAACCCTATCGAGTGACCCCTCATATTAAAGCTCATGATGAGGCCTTGGCGGGTGTGTTGTTATTTGTGGTGTTATTTCACGTGGGACCACACAATCACGCAAAAAACACACTTTGGCAAGAAAATAGGTCCAATTCGTGGTAAACAGAAGCAGCTGCGTTTGAAAAAAAAACAAGGTAAATTGACTTGGTACGTAGTATGTGGCTCTGGATGGTGGTATTGTCATTTTTCTAAAAGTTAATGGACATATTACATTGATAATGTTCACAGGTACAGGAAAAATATTTAAATAAATCATAAGTACTGAAGTAGAAAAAAAAACAATCAACAAACCCTATCGAGTGACCCCTCATATTAAAGCTCATGATGAGGCCTTGGCGAGTGTGTTGTTATTTGTGGTGTTATTTCACGTGGGACCACACAATCACGCAAAAAAAAAAAACACATTGGCAAGAAAATAGGTCCAATTTGTGGTAAACAGAAGCAGCTGCGTTTGAAAAAAAAAACAAGGTAAATTGACTTGGTATGTAGTATGTGGATCTGGATGGTGGTATTGTCGTTTTTCTCTGAAAGTTACTGGATATATTACATTGATAATGTTCACAGGTACTGGAAAAAAATAAAAATATATCATAAGTACTGAAGTGGAAAAAAAACAATCAACAAACGCTATCGAGTGACCCCTCATATTAAAACTCATAATGAGGCCTTGGCGAGTGTGTTGTTATTTGTGATGTTATTTCACGTAGGACCACACAACTATGCAATAAAAAAACACTTTGGCAAGAAAATAGGTCCAATTTGTGGCAAACCGAAGCAGCTGCGTTTGAAAAAAAAACAAGGTAAATTGACTTGGTATGTAGTATGTGGTTCTGGATGGTTGTATTGTCGTTTTTTCTAAAAGTTACTGGACATAGTACATCGATAATATTCACAGGTACTGGAAAAAAATAAAAATAAATCATAAGTACTGAAGTGGAAAAAAAACAATCAACAAACCCTATCGAGTGACCCCTCATATTAAAGCTCATGATGAGGCCTTGGCGAGTGTGTTGTTATTTGTGGTGTTATTTCACGTGGGACCACACAATCACGCAAAAAAAACAAAAACACTTTGGCAAGAAAATAGGTCCAATTTGTGGCAAACCAAAGCAGCTGCGTTTGAAAAAAAACAAGGTAAATAGACTTGGTATGTAGTATGTGGCTCTGGATGGTGGTATTGTCGTTTTTCTCTAAAAGTTACTGGATATATTAGATTGATAATCTTCACAGGTACTGGAAAAAAATAAAAATAAATCATAAGTACTGAAGTGGAATAAAAACAATCAACAAACCCTATCGAGTGACCCCTCATATTAAAGCTCATGATGAGGCCTTTGCGAGCGTGTTGTTATTTGTGGTGTTATTTCACGTGGGACCACACAATCAAACAAAAAAACACTTTCGCAAGAAAATAGGTACAATTCGTGGTAAACAGAAGCGGCTGCGTTTGAAAAAAAAAACAAGGTAAATAGACTTGGTACGTGGCATGTGGCTCTGGATGGTTGTATTGTCATTTTTTTAAAAGTTACTGGACATATTACACTGATAATGTTCACAGGTATGGGGGAAAAAATTAAAATAAATCATAAGTACTGAAGTGGAAAAAAAACAATCAACCAACCCTATCGAGTGACCCCTCATATTAAAGCTCATGATGAGGCCTTGGCGAGTGTGTTGTTATTTGTGGTGTTATTTCACGTAGGACCACACAACTATGCAATAAAAAAACACTTTGGCAAGAAAATAGGTCCAATTTGTGGCAAACCGAAGCAGCTGCGTTTGAAAAAAAAAACAGGGTAAATAGACTTGGTATGTAGTATATGGCTCTGGATGGTGATATTGTCGTTTTTTCTAAAAGTTACTGGACATAGGACATCGATAATATTCACAGGTACAGGAAAAAAATAAAAAATAAATCATAAGTACTGAAGTGGAAAAAACAATCAACAAACCCTATCGAGTGACCCCTCATATTAAAGCTCATGATGAGGCCTTGGCGAGTGTGTTGTTATTTGTGGTGTTATTTCACGTGGGACCACACAATCACGCATAAAACACACTTTGGCAAGAAAATAGGTCCAATTCGTGGTAAACAGAAGCAGCTGCGTTTGAAAAAAAAACAAGGTAAATAGACTTGGTATGTAGTATGTGGCTCTGGATGGTTGTATTGTCATTTTTCTAAAAAAATTACTGGACATACTACGTTGATAATGTTCACAGGTACGGGGAAAAAAATAAAAATAAATCATAAGCACTGAAGTGGAAAAAAAACAATCAACAAACCCTATCGAGTGACCCCTCATATTAAAGCTCATGATGAGGCCTTGGCGGGTGTGTTGTTATTTGTGGTGTTATTTCACGTGGGACCACACAATCACGCAAAAAACACACTTTGGCAAGAAAATAGGTCCAATTTGTGGCAAACAAAAGCAGCTGCGTCTACAAAAAAAGTTTTCGGTGATGGAGCCCTGCAGGCCTTTTCCACAAAGACCGCGTTGATCCACCTGTTGGTCGCAGGGGGGCGGAGCCAGCGGTGTGGTCTGTCATTAGCAGCGTTTAGGTGGGGTTTAACCTCTCCTCCCCGGGTGAGTGGTCGCATTCTGCAGGGGCCTAATGAAGGGACCACAAAGCCAAGTGAGGCCTGCAGGGGTCACAGGTTGACACAGCTCTTTAATCTACTCGGGGAGGGGGGTTGAGATAAGATAAGATAAGATAAGATAAGACTGTGTGCCAAATATTTTGGCTGGTTGGTGTAAAGCAGGGGTCACCAACCTTTTTAATACACACTCAAATAAATGACCAGAAACAGCCAATTTGCTCAATTTACCTTTAACTCTATGTTATTGTTAATAATTAATGATATTTATCTTTGTAGAAACACTGATCATCTTAATGATTTCTCACAATAAGTATATATAGAAACAGGTAAATAGCACACAAAAAAAGGGTATTTTTGTCTGTCATTCCGTCGTCCAATTTTTTGTAGGTTTTTTGTAGAGAATAAATGATGAAAAAAAACACTAAATTGAACAGTTTAAAAGAGGAGAAAACGCGAAAGAAATGAAAATTTAATTTTGATACACAGTTTTTCTTCAATTTTAACTCTTTAAAATTCAAAATTCACTCGAAAAAAAGAAGACAAAAATTAGCTAATTCGAATCTTTTTTTTAAAAATTAAAAGAATAATTCATGGAACATCATTAGTAATTTTTCCTGATTAAGATTAATTTCAGAATTTTGATGACATGTTTTAAATAGGTTAAAATCCAATCTGCACTTTGTTAGAATATATAACAAATTGGACCAAGCTATATTTCTAAAAAAAGATTTTCCAGAACAAAAATTTTAAAAGAAAGTACTTTGAAATAAGATTTAAATTTGATTCTACAGATTTTCTAGATTTGCCAGAATATTTTATGTTAAATTTTAATCATAATAAGTTTGAAGAAATATTTCACAAACATTTTTCGTCGAAAAAACACAAGCTAAAATGAAGAATTACATTAAAATGTATTTATTATTCTGTACAATAAAAAAAAAAAATACTTGAACATAGATTTAAATTGTTAGGAAAGAAGAGGAAGGAATTTAAAAGGTAAAAATCCTAAAATCCTTTTTAAGGTTGTATTTTTTTCTCTAAAATTGTCTTTCTGAAAGTCATAAGAAGCAAAGTAAAAAAAATAAATGAAATTATTTAAACAAGTGAAGACCAAGTCTTTGAAATAATTTCTTGGATTTTCAAATTCTATTTGAGTTTAGTCTCTCTTAGAATTAAAAATGTCCAGGAAAGCGAGACCAGCTTGCTAGTAAATAAATACAATTGAAAAAATAGAGGCAGCTCACTGGTAAGTGCTGCTTTTTGAGCTATTTTTAGAACAGGTCAGCGGGCGACTCATCTGGTCCTTACGGGCACTGCGTTGTTGACCCCTGAGTATAAACAACATCAAAACTACTAGAGTACTACTTATTTACTCAAATAATAATCATCCACACCTCATCAAGGCCTTTTTAAAGAAATAAAAAAGCACCTGGGACTCTCTGTAGTTAAGTAAATGAAAATGGAGAGGAAAACGGTGTATGTGAAACTATACGTCATGTTGATAGAATCCGCTGAGCTGAGAATTAAAAAAAAAAACATTTGGAATGTCCCGCAGAGACGATGACGTCACAGTGCGAGGCACAGAGTCACGTGGTGTTGACAGCGCGAACAAAGCTGGGCTGTCAGCCAGCCAATGAGCTAATGGGAGCTGTTTTTTAACATTTTTTTTAAATATGTATTTCTTGTTTTAGAAAATATTTAGTCCCGCCTGAAATTCTTTACACCCCTTTTTTGTTTTTGTTCAAATGAAAGAAAACGCTAAGAAATATTTAAAAACATTTATTTACATCGTCTTACTTATTAGCAGTATGACTCGTTCTGTTATTTCCAACCAGGTAGAAGCTTGCACTTTGAATCAATATGACGTAGTGTCTATGTGATCAATATGACGTAATCACGAAGGAAGAAGTAGACATGTAAATATTTGTAGTCCATGTTTT
>NC_084616.1:10234081-10241581 GCF_033978795.1 Nerophis ophidion
TTTTATCAAACCATATTCCTAAATATTTAAATACTTGTACCTCTTCTATATTTTCACCTTAGAGTTTTTATTTGGAGCTTGTTTGGTACTTTTGTCTTTGTAAAATGTATGACTTTTGTCTTTCCAACAGAGAATCTTAAACCTCAAGCCGTTCCCCAGTCTTGAACATTATTTACCACTTTGTTATTTTTTTGATTATTTCTTTTGACTCTAAATAATATACTAGTCTTTCATTAATCTTTTTTTTTTTTTCCATTACTTTTCCCCAAATTTATAATTTCCTGCCTCTTCCGGGTCTTACCCTGACTTGCATATTGGAATTGTTACCGCTAATTTTCCCCTCTGCCGGTCATTCTCCTTCTTCATATATCCTGTCATATCATTTCAAGACCACTTCTTTGACGATGCCACCTAAGTTTTTGATCATTTGATAACCCGCTAGGTCTTTCCCCGGTGACGTATTTTTAACCTTTTTCAAAATTCGAACCATTTCATTCAAAGAAAATGTCATATCCATAGTGTTGGTAAAGCTATTATCGTTGTCTTCCATCATTTCCCCAATATTTAAACTCATTGTTTTTTCTCTCTTTTGTTTTTCCACATTTCTCAAATTATCATTACTGTGCACTTTAACACATTTTTTTTGCTAAAGGTTCTGCTGTTTCTTTACCCGTGACTACATCTTCTTTGATAAATGTGGCACATCATCCTCTTTACCCTTCATTCCTATCTTTACGAATCGTTATATATCCTTTTATTATAAAGTTTAATTTTGGCTTCAGCCCTGTTTCTTGAATACAAATTATACGTGGTTTAGTTTTCATAATTTTAATATATCCCTTTAATTCATGTTCGGTTGCTATCAAACTTCTGGCATTCCACCGGACCATTAACAGGGTGTTGGAATGTGGTAACATGACTCCGTCACGTCTACTCTCCGTAGTACAGCTTGCACCCGGTACCAAGATAGTTCTTTCAACAACTTTGATGCTGCTTTGACAATTATTTTGATCTTCTCAGTCTTATTTTTACTTTCATTTTGTATCAAAGCTGAGTTGTGCTCTCTGGTTTATTTTGCAAATGAACCGACAGAACATGATCATGTACAAGACTCGCCTACCCACAATGCACTGCAACCCAACGCTCCTGGTCGGATGTTTTTTTCGGGGTTCATGGAGAGATGCGGTAAAGAGTGGTAGCCAAGACACACGGTCACACACGGTCACACACGGTCACACACGGTCACACACGGTCACACACGGTCACACACGGTCACACTCGGCAATTATTTTGACCTGGGGAGCAGATATAGAGGAAAAAATGTGTCTGGGGGGCCGGGATATCTGATTTTCAGGTACAAAAAACTTCACAATGACACAAAATAAACACAACAGTTAAACCTCACACTAAAAACAAGACATTGACTTGTACGTTCAAAAGACAGAATAGAACAAGTCAAGACATGCAATGCCATCTACAAAATGTTATGTAAATGTTAGTCATTACACACGCGGCTATGGTTTTGATGTATTTGTTACAGACATGTTTACGTCAAGTAACATCACATGGTTCCATTTGCACCTTTCAACAAATCTGAAAAGGAATATTAAGAAGTAAAACTTATATTTAATCCTACCTCTTCTCCGAGCACACGGTGACCGTACATACGGGTCGAAAAATGTTGACCTAATTCAGCATTTCTCAAAGTGTGGGGAATAGAGACATGACAGGTGGGGCTCGAGGAAAGGGAGGAAATTTTTAATTTTTGATTTTTTTTTTACTATGCTTTCATTTTCTATACACACTGTAAATCACTTTGTGATTCTGTCTGTGAAATCCGCCGTATAAATAAATGTAAATTACTTATTTTTCCTGTAGGCTTTAAATTTCTTGGCAGGAGCGAAAGTTTGACAGACATAGCAACAGTAACTTTTGCAGGCAGGGCTAAGAGGAACAAATTTTCGCGCGGATGGGTAGCAGGCTAATGTGCGAACCACAATTACACAAAATGGATACATTTGCAACTCGCACCTCAAAGGTCTGCGGAGAAACAAAAATATGACGGGTCTAATCAACCAAAAAGTCAACCTAAAAGAAAATATGGCGAAGGGTATCTTGCTCTTGGATTCACGGCAGCGGAGGTGGGGGCAGAGGAGAGACCCCTGTGTGTTCTTTGTCTAAAACGGCTAGCAGCAAACAGCATCAGGCCCAACAAAGTAAAGAGACAACTCGAGACCACACATGATGTCCAATAAATTGTTTTGTTGGGGCGATGGGGGTAGGTGGGCCTTGAGTCTAAAGTGGTGATGACGGAAAAAAAAAAAGTTTGAGAAGCCCTGACCTAATTGTACGGATCTCACTTTAAACGGCAAACCGATCATTTAAATGTTTTCACTTTGAATATGAAACGAGGAGTAAAATGTACAATGTACAATATTATCAATTATTTCACAAGGACATGTTTTAAGGATATTGTACAGTATAATTAAATCTAAAATGAATGTGATCACTTTCAGGATCATTTTATTTTTAGCCAGTAAACAACTGTTATGTACTTTTGAATCGGGTTTTCCCCTTTAAATAACAAAAATTATAGAATTTTACAATATTCATTATTATTAAATATTAAATGTGCCAACTAGTTTTACGGCATACATCATTCCCCCTTTACCCATTTGTTAAAAAGACGAAAGTTGATGCGAACGCCTACGTGCTGTCAGAAAACTAAAATAAGAAGAATGCCTTTGTGCAATTACTGCTAATAAATCAATCAATAAAATGCATCAGTCAAATAGTACAGGCAACTTCGTTAACATGGAGCCACAGACAATTTCATTCAAAAAGTCCCAATTGCTAACATAAAGATACAACAACAAATAAAGGCAAAGAAGGCCTAGTAGGTAATTACAACATCAGACAAAGTATTAAAAATGTCGGTCCAATAACTGCACAGGGATGGGCAGAGCCAAAACATGTGTAGCAAGTAAGCTGGAGACTGTTGACACTGAAATAAGGCTATATGTGGCACAGATACAAGATTTATAAACTCTACTTAAAGCCCCACTTAAGAATTTTCAGTTTTGGTTTATATTGGCCGCACCAGTGAACCAAAGCGATGGCGTTTTCCCAAAAGGAAAACCACATTTACCATGAGGACTAGCGCATATAGCGTCCAACTGACACGATAATGCCACAATGATTCTGTATTACTGAACTTTCCACAGTAGGAACCTACATTCGTTTTCTACCACTTATTCCCTTTTGGGGACGTGGGGGACGCTGGCGCCTATCTCAGCTACAATCGGGTGGAAGGAGGTGTACACCCTGGACAAGTCGCCCCCTCATTGCAGGGTCAACATAGACGGACAACATTCACACCAACCTACATATTTTACTCAAACCTTATATTTGCAGTTTGAAGTCACTGCATTGTTTTTTCCTTGTACAGTTATTTTGAGTTTGTTGCGTGGTTGGTCAGTGTGGAACTGCAAAGTATCGCGCTGGTGGGTATTTATTGCTACCACACAAATTTCCAGTAGCTAAAATTAGTATTATTATTCTGATTTGAGCATTGAAAGTCACTTACTAGTTTAGCAGGAACAGATCCAAAGCAGCATTGGTCTAAAATCTCTTGTCTTTTGACCTCACGCAAGTTAGTGAAAGTCGTGCCATTGTTGATCCTTGATTGTCCCTCCCTTTTTTTTTTTTTTGAAAACCCGATTCAAAAGTACATAACAGTTGTTTACTGGCTAAAAATAAAATGATCCTGAAAGTGATCACATTCATTTTAGATTTAATTATACTGTACAATATCCTTAAAACATGTCCTTGTGAAATAATTGATAATATTGTACATTGTACATTTTACTCCTCGTTTCATATTCAAAGTGAAAACATTTAAATGATCGGTTTGCCGTTTAAAGTGAGATCCGTACAATTAGGTCAGGGCTTCTCAAACTTTTTTTTTTTCCGTCATCACCACTTTAGACTCAAGGCCCACCTACCCCCATCGCCCCAACAAAACAATTTATTGGACATCATGTGTGGTCTCGAGTTGTCTCTTTACTTTGTTGGGCCTGATGCTGTTTGCTGCTAGCCGTTTTAGACAAAGAACACACAGGGGTCTCTCCTCTGCCCCCACCTCCGCTGCCGTGAATCCAAGAGCAAGATACCCTTCGCCATATTTTCTTTTAGGTTGACTTTTTGGTTGATTAGACCCGTCATATTTTTGTTTCTCCGCAGACCTTTGAGGTGCGAGTTGCAAATGTATCCATTTTGTGTAATTGTGGTTCGCACATTAGCCTGCTACCCATCCGCGCGAAAATTTGTTCCTCTTAGCCCTGCCTGCAAAAGTTACTGTTGCTATGTCTGTCAAACTTTCGCTCCTGCCAAGAAATTTAAAGCCTACAGGAAAAATAAGTAATTTACATTTATTTATACGGCGGATTTCACAGACAGAATCACAAAGTGATTTACAGTGTGTATAGAAAATGAAAGCATAGTAAAAAAAAAATCAAAAATAAAAAATTTCCTCCCTTTCCTCGAGCCCCACCTGTCATGTCTCTATTCCCCACACTTTGAGAAATGCTGAATTAGGTCAACATTTTTCGACCCGTATGTACGGTCACCGTGTGCTCGGAGAAGAGGTAGGATTAAATATAAGTTTTACTTCTTAATATTCCTTTTCAGATTTGTTGAAAGGTGCAAATGGAACCATGTGATGTTACTTGACGTAAACATGTCTGTAACAAATACATCAAAACCATAGCCGCGTGTGTAATGACTAACATTTACATAACATTTTGTAGATGGCATTGCATGTCTTGACTTGTTCTATTCTGTCTTTTGAACGTACAAGTCAATGTCTTGTTTTTAGTGTGAGGTTTAACTGTTGTGTTTATTTTGTGTCATTGTGAAGTTTTTTGTACCTGAAAATCAGATATCCCGGCCCCCCAGACACATTTTTTCCTCTATATCTGCTCCCCAGGTCAAAATAATTGCCGAGTGTGACCGTGTGTGACCGTGTGTGACCGTGTGTGACCGTGTGTGACCGTGTGTCTTGGCTACCACTCTTTACCGCATCTCTCCATGAACCCCGAAAAAAACATCCGACCAGGAGCGTTGGGTTGCAGTGCATTGTGGGTAGGCGAGTCTTGTACATGATCATGTTCTGTCGGTTCATTTGCAAAATAAACCAGAGAGCACAACTCAGCTTTGATACAAAATGAAAGTAAAAATAAGACTGAGAAGATCAAAATAATTGTCAAAGCAGCATCAAAGTTGTTGAAAGAACTATCTTGGTACCGGGTGCAAGCTGTACTACGGAGAGTAGACGTGACGGAGTCATGTTACCACATTCCAACACCCTGTTAATGGTCCGGTGGAATGCCAGAAGTTTGATAGCAACCGAACATGAATTAAAGGGATATATTAAAATTATGAAAACTAAACCACGTATAATTTGTATTCAAGAAACAGGGCTGAAGCCAAAATTAAACTTTATAATAAAAGGATATATAACGATTCGTAAAGATAGGAATGAAGGGTAAAGAGGATGATGTGCCACATTTATCAAAGAAGATGTAGTCACGGGTAAAGAAACAGCAGAACCTTTAGCAAAAAAAATGTGTTAAAGTGCACAGTAATGATAATTTGAGAAATGTGGAAAAACAAAAGAGAGAAAAAACAATGAGTTTAAATATTGGGGAAATGATGGAAGACAACGATAATAGCTTTACCAACACTATGGATATGACATTTTCTTTGAATGAAATGGTTCGAATTTTGAAAAAGGTTAAAAATACGTCACCGGGGAAAGACCTAGCGGGTTATCAAATGATCAAAAACTTAGGTGGCATCGTCAAAGAAGTGGTCTTGAAATGATATGACAGGATATATGAAGAAGGAGAATGACCGGCAGAGGGGAAAATTAGCGGTAACAATTCCAATATGCAAGTCAGGGTAAGACCCGGAAGAGGCAGGAAATTATAAATTTGGGGAAAAGTAATGGAAAAAAAAAAAAAGATTAATGAAAGACTAGTATATTATTTAGAGTCAAAAGAAATAATCAAAAAAATAACAAAGTGGTAAATAATGTTCAAGACTGGGGAACGGCTTGAGGTTTAAGATTCTCTGTTGGAAAGACAAAAGTCATACATTTTACAAAGACAAAAGTACCAAACAAGCTCCAAATAAAAACTCTAAGGTGAAAATATAGAAGAGGTACAAGTATTTAAATATTTAGGAATATGGTTTGATAAAAATATGAACTAGTCAACTCACATCAGCAAAATAGAATTGATTAGATTAGATTAGATAGTACTTTATTTATTCCTTCAGGAGTGTTCCTTCCGGAAAATAAAAAAATAGGGGAAAAAGTAAAAAGGTGTTAAATATAATGAGGGCTTTGAGGGGTAAATGATTGGGGGGCTGATAGGTTAACGTTGAAAACAATACATGTATATATTTATAACTTTAATTCCATCTGTTATTGATTACGGATGCATTATTTACCAATCTGCTTCAAAAACATGACTTGGGAAAATAGACCGGATCCAGTCACAGGCTTTAAGGTTATGTTGTGGAGCTACTACATCAACCCTAGTGCCAGTATTACAAGTAAAAATGAACGAAAAACCTTTGGACAAGAGGAGAGATCAACTCTCAGCAGTTTATCGGGCAACTTTAAAAGGATCCAAGCAAGGATATCCGACTTGTCCAGTGCTACCAATCTGCCAAGAAAAAGAGAAAACAAAAAAGAATAGTTTTGGGTGGATTATAGGAGACATATGTAATAAAGTTAAAATTGACAATATTAAAGTTAGTCCTACAGTACCAATGCCTGCAATACCACCGTGGATGTTTGATAACCCAAAAGAAAACATGCAATTACTAAAGAATAGAAATTTAAATAGTTACCGGATAGAAAAATGGATTGAGATATGATATATACGGATGCATCAAAAACTATATAAAAAAAAATAAAGGTAAGAGCTGTAGCAGTTATCCCACAAGGAAACATAGTATTAAATAAAATAATCAGTGATAAACTATCTGTTTTTACGGGGGAATTGGTAGCAATTTATATGGCAGTTAACTGGATAGAGGAAAACAAAGCAAGGAAAGTAGTTGTGTGCTCGCAGTCCAACAGTGCATTGATGAGCATAAAAAACATAGCATCAGAAACAAGACAAGATTTAGTTTATGAAATAGTTCAGGCAATCTATAGAATAAATAAAGCGGGAGGTGTGGTAACATTTCTTTGGGTTCCTTGGAAGATATTGTAGGATGGAATTCACAACCCATAGGATATAAAGCATTATACACGTATTTAAAAAACATTGGGTTAAATAAAAGAATATAGAGTAGGGATCCATCTTGATCCACACTCCATTTCAACCAGAAGGTTGCTTGGCGGAAACAACCGCCCACCTCCGGAATCAGTCCCCGCCCATTCCCCTTAGGCGCGAAATTCATTTGAGCGAAAGACATTGGAATGAG
>NC_084616.1:10244081-10276581 GCF_033978795.1 Nerophis ophidion
ACACACACACACACACACACACACACACACACACACACACACACACACACACACACACACACACACACACACACACACACACACACACACACACACACACACACACACACACACACACACACACACACACACACACACACACACACACACACACACACACACACACACACACACACACACACACACACACACACACACACACACACACACACACACACACACACACACACACACACACACACACACACACACACACACACAGGTCCCGCAGCTAAAAGTGTCGGAGCCGAGTGTGCTGAAGAAGAAGTAGGCCACAAAGATGTGAAATGGACCAACATAACGAGCATGAAAAGCAAAGTGAATGAAAGAGACGACACTGTGCAATAAACACACTCACACTTCTGCTTGACTTCAAAATGTCACGTGACCTTCCCTCGCCGTTATATACTTCCCAAGCCCCGCCCCCAACCCGATACAGAACACACACACTTATTAGGCGGCGTGAAAGCTCTTTAAAAGTCTTCACATGACGTCTCTAGTTTGACAGCTGGTGCAAAGGTTCTGTTTACAAAGTGTGGCCCTCGGCCCCATTTTGGCCCCCAAGTCACGCGGTCTTCCCAAGATGTGACACACACCCTTAAATCTCACACGGTCAATAATGGCCAATCCTTCGCCGTCTGTCCCAGGCAATGATGGACCACCTTGAGTAATGGCAGCCTGGGATTAAACTACATCATCAATGTGCAAACTTCTGCTTCAAATCAATCATTGTTTACTTTTATAGCCCTGAATCAGCAGTGTCTCAAAGGGCTGCACAAGCCACAACCACGTCCTCGGTTCAGAGGCCACAAAAGGGCAAGGAAAAACTCACAACCCAGTGGGATGTCAATGTGAATGACTATGAGAAACCTTGGAGAGGACCACAGATGTGGGTGACCCCCACCCCCCTCTAGGGGAGACCGGATGCAATGGAAATTGAGTAGGTGTAACATATATTATGAAAGTCCAGTCCATAGTGGATCTAACATAATAGTGTGAGAGTCCAGTCCATAGTGGATCTAACATAATAGTGTGAGAGTCCAGTCCATAGTGGATCTAACATAATAGTGTGAGAGTCCAGTCCATAGTGGATCTAACGTAATAGTGTGAGAGTCCAGTCCATAGTGGATCTAACATAATAGTGTGAGAGTCCAGTCCATAGTGGATCTAACGTAATAGTGTGAGAGTCCAGTCCATAGTGGATCTAACATAATAGTGTGAGAGTCCAGTCCATAGTGGATCTAACATAAAAGTGTGAGAGTCCAGTCCATAGTGGATCTAACATAATAATGAGAGTCCAGTCCATAGTGGATCTAACATAATAGTGAAAGTCCAGTCCATTGTGGATCTAACATAATAATGAGAGTCCAGTCCATAGTGGATCTAACATAATAGTGAAAGTCCAGTCCATTGTGGATCCAACATAGTGTGTGAGTCCAGTCCAGAGTGGATCTAAGATAATAGTGAGAGTCCAGTCCATAGTGGATCTAAAATAATAGTGTGAGAGTCCAGTCCATTGTGGATCTAACATAATAGTGTGTGAGTCTAGTCCATAGTGGATCCAACATAATAGTGTGAGTCCAGTCCATAGTGGATCCAACATAATAGTGAGAGTCCAGTCCATAGTGGATCTGTCATAATAGTGTGAGAGTCTAGTCCATAGTGGATCCAACATAATAGTGTGAGTCCAGTCCATAGTGGATCTAACATAATAGTGTCAGAGTCCAGTCCACAGTGGATCTAACATAATAGTGAGAGTCCAGTCCATAGTGGAGCTAACATTATTGTGAGAGTCCAGTCCATAATGGATCGTACATAATATTGTGAGAGTCCAGTCTATAGTGGATCTAACATAGTAGTGAGAGTCCAGTCCATAGTGGATCTAACATAATAGTGTGAGAGTCCTGTCCATAGTGGATCTAACATAATAGTGAGAGTCCAGTCTACAGTGGAGCTAACATTATAGTGAAAGTCCAGTCCATAGTGGATTTAACATAATAATGTGAAAGTTCAGTCCATAGTGGATCTAACATAATAGTGAGAGTCCAGTCCATAGTGGATCCGTCATAATAGTGTGAGAGTCCAGTCCATAGTGGATCTAACATAGTGAGAGTCCAGTCTATAGTGGATCTAACATAATAGTGAGAGTCCAGTCCATAGTGGATCCAAGATAATAGTGTGAGAGTCCAGTCCAGAGTGGATCTAAGATAATAGTGTGAAAGTCCTGTCCATAGTGGATCTAACATAATAATGTGAGAGTCCAGTCCATAGTGGATCTAACATAATAGTGAAAGTCCAGTCGATAGTTGATCCAACATTATAGTGAGAGTCCAGTCCATAGTGGATTTAACATAATATTGTGAAAGTTCAGTCCATAGTGGATCTAACATAATAGTGAGAGTCCAATCCATGGTGGGGCCAGCAGGAGACCATCCCAAAACCCTTGCCTATCCTACTCAGTGGCCTGACATCAGTAGGTCGTGAGTTCAAACCCCGGCTGAGTCATACCAAAGACTATAAAAATGTGACTCTGCTTGGCACTCAGCATCAAGGGTTGGAATTGGGGGTTAAATCACCAAAAATGACTCCTGGGCGTGACCACCGCTGCTGCTCACTGCTCCCCTCACCTCCCAGGGGGTGATCAAGGGTGATGGGTCAAATGCGGAAGACAAATTTCACCACACCTAGTGTGTGCGTGACTATCATCGGTACTTTAACTGAAGTTTTAAGCACTCCGAGGCTTCACTCTAGAACATGCCAGCTGCTAGACCAGGTTTGGCGTTGCACTCCAGAACCGGGTCCAAGGTTACATGTAGGATCTAAGTCTTTGTAATTCAGCGTTGCTTAAGGGTACACTCAAGAAGAACTTCCAAGGTTTCACGGCATTTAACTCTGTAGCTGGTTCTGAGTCCAGCTGCTACGCATTCATTGTGTTAGACCAGGTTTGGCGTTGCACTCCAGAACTGGGTCCAAGGTTACATCTAGAATCTAAGTCTATGTAATTCAGCGTAGCTTAAGGGTACACTCAAGAAGAACTTCCAAGGTTTCACGGCATTTAACTCTGAAGCTGGTTCCAAGTCACCAAAGGTTCTGGGGGGTCTCACTCTGCGTAGTGCACCTTCAGAAAAAACCGAGTACTTCGGTCTGGACGTGGTCTAAAATTGTGTTTTGTGACTCAAACGTCAACAATACGTGTGGCTGTCCAATGGCAAACAGGTATTTTCTAACAACGTCAACGGTTCTCGCCCGGGAAAGTCTGGAGTGCCATCTCCAAGTTGGGGCGGAGACCCCGCCCCAAGTCGAGGAGTTCAAGTACCTCGGAGTCTTGCTCACGAGTGAGGGAAGAGTGGATCTTGAGATCGACAGGACACTGTATCGATCTGTTGTGGTGAAGAAGGAGCTGAGCCGGAACGCAAAGCTCTCAATTCAGCGATCAATCTACGTTCCCATCCTCACCTATGGTCATGAGCTTTGGGTTATGACCGAAAGGACAAGATCACGGGTACAAGCGGCCCAAATGAGTTTTATCCACCGGGTGGCGGGTCTCTCCCTTAGAGATAGGGTAAGAACCTCTGTCATCCGGGAGGAGTTCAAAGTAATGTACCTGCTTCTCCACATGGAGAGGAGCCAGATGAGGTTGTTCAGGCATCTGGTCTGGATGCCACCCAAAAGCCTCGCTAGGGAGATGTTTTGGGCACGTCCGACCAGCAGGGCGCCAAGGGGAAGACCCAGGACACGTTGGGAAGACTATGTCTCCCGACTGGCCTGGGAACGCCTCGGGATCCCCAGGGAGGAGCTGGACCAAGAGGTTTGGGAGAGGAAAGGCTGGGCTTCACTGCTTAGGCTGCTGCCCCCGCAACCCGACCTCGGATAAGTGGAAGAAAATGGATGAATGGTACACCCAAAATGGAGTCACATGTTTTCCGTTGGACGTCCACCATATCTCCTAAAGATCAGCACGGTGGGACGTGACGCGGGTCACGAAACATTCTAGAACAACTCCGCCAGGATCAAAGAAGACAGGACCTTTGCAACAGTCGCTCACAGGAGATCATCGTACAAAAATATTAATAATAATAATAGCAGGAATAATACAGCAGATCCCCGTTAGTCGCAAATAGACGCACTTAAAAAAATCCTTCAAAGTTTATTTTTTATATGCCTGCCAGTTTTTTGCATTTAAAATGCACGTTAGTTTAACCTCTTAAGGCCCGAGCTGTTTACATGCTTTTTTTTTATTTCTCTTTGCTATTTGGGCTCATTGGACCCTAATTAGAATAAAAACTAAGAATCATCTTTTGATATGATGTACTTGGTCCATAAGTACACAAACGTGTACGTCATGTCAAGTGACATGCTAATTCTTATTTTTACACTTTTTTTCTCCAAATTCCATTGTATGTTAAACTCTTATGACACCACCAGATGGCAGTATAAGTGTCCACATAAGTGGCCATAAGACCCCAATTCAGTAGTGTACACAATTTTTGAAATAGGAGCTAAAAGGTTCTGTCCACGCATGTGGCCAACTAAGCCTTTAGAGGTTTTTAATGCACAATTTCAGGCATAAAGACGGTATTGTACTCACAAAGCGTGCAGTTACATCAAAGCGGCGCCTTCTGCTGGAGTCAGACGGACCTGCAGATAGCGCCATCTAAACACTTCCTGTTTCAGAAGCCATCCAGATACAGTCGTCCCCCGTTTATCGCGGCTAATTAATTCTGGGCCTGACTGCGGTGAACGTGGTGTGGCATTTCCGAAAAGTAGGATCATTGTTGATAAATGTAATATTTTCAAAATAAGAGCATAAAACACTGTTCTAACTGCTCTTTAAACAGGAAATAAAAGCCATATATATCTGGAGTGTGTTGCACTGAAGACCACCAGTAGGGATGGGCACCGTTCACATTTGAATCGGTACCGGTACTCAACCGTACACATTTTTGGCACCTTTGTATGTGCTAATAAATATAATAATAATAATAATAAATATTAATTGGTGATTTGAGTGTGAATCTCCAAGTCCGAGTCCATGGTTCTCGCCCGGGAAAGATTGGAGTGCCATCTCCGGGTTGGGGAAGAGACCCTGCCCCAAGTGGAGGAGTCCAAGTACCTCGGATTCTTGTTCACGAGTGAGGGAAGAGTGGATGGTGAGATCGACAGGCGAATCGGTGCGGCGTCTTCAGTAATACAGACGCCGTATCGATCCGTTGTGGTGAAGAAGGAGCTGAGCCGGAAGGCAAAGCTCTCAATTCACCGGTCGATCTACGTTCTCATCCTCACCTATGGTCATGACCGAAAGGACAAGATCACGGGTACAAGCAGCCCAAATGAGTTTGGGTCTCTCCCTTAGAGATAGGGAGGATCTCAGATTCAAGCCAGATGAGGTGGTTCGGGCATTTGCTCAGGATGCCACCCGAACGCATTCCTAGGGAGGTGTTTAGGACACGTCCGACCGGTAGGAGAGCACGGGGAAGACCCAGGACACCTTTGAAAGACTATGTCTCCCGGCTGGCCTGGGATCGCCTTGGGATCCCCCGGGAGGAGCTGGACGAAATGCCTGAGGAGAGGGAAGTTTGGGTTTCCCTGCTTAGGCTGCTGCCCCCGCGACCCGACCTCGGCTAAGCGGAGGAAGATGGATGGATGGTGAATGTTGTCTGTCTGTGTCGGCTCTGCAATGAGGTGGCAATTTGCCCGAATGCAGCTAACATAGGCTCCAGCGCCACCCCGAAAGGAACAAGCGGTAGAAAATGGATGGATGGTTATTTACAGCGGCGAGTAGTCGGGGATCTACTGTAGTGATGTCAGCGCGGCGGAGACATTGAAGCAAACGCTCGTACAGTACAGGAGAACAAGTATTTCCAGGATTATTAGGTCAGTTTTCGCCGTCATTTGGCTTGACTAAAGTTTTCGCTACGTCGCTTTTTTTGCTTTGCGAGCAGTTTTTCCTCCTGTGCGTTTTTTTTTTATATATATATATTTTTTTTTCGCACAGTTGACTCAAGATGTTCCTGTGCTTCAGCCACAAGCGAGCACGGTGAAACTTTTACTTCTAGGAAGCGGTTTGTGCAAAACGTGTGCAGACAAGCTGGGACTAATTGTCGGCGGGAAGTTGGTCGTTGGAGGGCGTCGCCGCTTCCTGGATTCGGAGCTTGGATTCGTCGCCTTCCAGCCCGCTCGCTCCCGGCGCACTGGCGGGGGTCTCGAAGGCGGCGGGCTCGATGGAGCTGAGCTGGTAGTAGAGGAGAGGGGCGGAGTCTGTGAGGACGTCAGCAGGGTTCCCCTCCTCCGCCTCCTGGTTGATGCAGAGCACGGCGGGGAAGGGGCCTTGCAGCAGAACCTCCTCCACCTGTGGCTCCGCCCCCAGACTCCCCGGCGGCTGCGCCTGCACCTCCCTCTCCAGCCTCTCCTGCTCCTCGGCGCTCTGCAGGTGCAACACGGCGGTCTCGTTTTCTCGCTCCAGGACGTCCTCCTCCTTCTCCGCCTCCGGGGACGAGAGGCAAGGCGGGCCGAAGGCCGGGTCGGCGGGG
Source organism: Nerophis ophidion (assembly GCF_033978795.1). Classification (NCBI taxonomy): domain Eukaryota; kingdom Metazoa; phylum Chordata; class Actinopteri; order Syngnathiformes; family Syngnathidae; genus Nerophis; species Nerophis ophidion. Next base: position 10,250,651 of record NC_084616.1, read on the forward strand.
AGTGGCAGCAGCATGGTCCTCTTCTCCAGGTCCAGCTTCATGATGGTGTGCAGGTAGTGCGTGCGCACACGCAGGGGGTTGAACTCCACGCGGCCCGCCATGTTGCCGCAGCCGTCCCTGGTGCAGCCGCACGGGAAGGACATTCTGTCCACCTGGAGGACCAAGCAGGCCGCACTTTAGTCTGCCCTGTGAACTCTCAGTTATTTGCAGGTGTGCGTCTGTAATCCAATAATCATCTTTGTGTGTCTGTCTTTCAATGTGTTGAAGTTGTCTTACATTTGGATGTGTGTGAAGCAGGAAACCTCAATTATTTGTAACTTATTTTTCTATGATTCTACAGTGAAAGAGTTGTGTTTGTAAAGACATTAGTTTGGGTATTTAAAGGCCTACTGAAATGAGATGTTCTTATTTAAACGGGGATAGCAGGTCCATTCTATGTGTCATACTTGATCATTTCGCGATATTGCCATAGTTTTGCTGAAAGGATTTAGTAGCTGAGATAGGCGCAAGCGCCCCCCGCAACTCCGAAAGGGAATAAGCGGTAGAAAATGGATGGATGGATGGATTTAGTAGAGAACATCCACGATAAAGTTGGCAACTTTTGGTCGCTAATAAAAAAGCCTTGCCTGTACCGGAAGTAGCAGACGATGTGGGCGTGACGTCACGGGTTGTGGAGCTCCTCACATCGGAACATTGTTTACAATCATGGCCACTAGCAGCAAGAGCGATTCGGACCGAGAAAGCGACGATTTCCCCATTAATTTGAGCGAGAATGAAAGATTCGAGGATGAGGAAAGTGAGAGTGAAGAACTAGAAAAACATTTTATAAATATAAAACTAGACGGCAGAGCGATTCAGATGTTATTAGACAAATTTACTAGGATAATTCTGGAAAATCCCTTATCTGCTTATTGTGTTACTAGTGTCTTAGTGAGATTATATGGCCGTACATGTACAATCCGTAAGTCGGAGGGGTGTGGCGACCGCCAGTGTCTCCGAGGGAAGCCACGTTTCTCGACGAGGCGAAGGCAGCCGGTGGGGCCGGGCTGACATTTTTTTTTTTTCCCTTCTCCACGGTAAGAGCATCCGACAGTCGGGGGTGGCCAGTGGGAGGAGGGAAGAGAGTCCGCAGCTGCCTCTTTGACAGGCGCAGGAGGAACGACGCAAGCTCTCCGCTCATGTCTACGGTAAGAGCCGGCTTATTACCAATATTTTTCACCGAAACCTGCCGGTTGACATGTGGTATGGAACCATGTTCGCTTGACCGCTCTTTTCCATAGTAAAGCTTCACCGTCATCTTTTGGGAATGTAAACAATGAAACACTGTCTGTGTTTGTGTTGCTAAAGGCGGCCGCAATACACCACTTCCCACCTACATCTTTCTTCTTTGATGTCTCCATTATTAATTGAACAAATTGCAAAATATTCAGCAACTCAGATGTCCAGAATACTGTGGAATTATGCGATGAAAACAGACGACTTATAGCTGTGAACGGTGCTGGAACAAAATGTCCTCTACAATGCGTGACGTCACGCGCACGCGTCATCATACCGCGACGTTTTAGCATGATACTTCCGCACGAAATTTAAAATTGCATTTTAGCAAACTAAAAAGGCTGTATTGGCATGTGTTGCAATGTTAATATTTCATCATTGATATATAAACTATCAGACTGCGTGGTCGCTAGTAGTGGCTTTCAGTAGGCCTTTAATACAATCTGTGAGCGCAAAAAAAATGTGTGTCTGTAATCAGATTTGTGTAACACAGGAACTCTGGTTGGCTGTCTTTTTTTATGTGACTTATTGCTATGTTCTGCCATGGAAGAGTTGTGTGTGTGTGTGTGTGTGTGTGTGTGTGTGTGTGTGTGAAATATAATCTGTGTGTGTGCGTACTAAGACTTGTGTGTGCGTACAAAATGGGTCTAATCCGATTTGTGTGAGGCAGGAACCCTGACTGGCTGTCTTTTTATACGAAACTTTTTGCCTTGTTTCTGCCATGAAAGAGTTGTGTGCGTAATCACATTTGTTTGTGCATGTATACAGTCTGTGTGTGCGTACTAAGAGTTGTGCGCGTGTAAAGAATGTGTGTCTAATCAGATTTGTGTAAGGCAGGAAACTGATTGGCTGTCTCTTTATATGTGACTTTTTCTTACATTTCTGCCATGAAAAAGTTGTGTGCGTATTTACATTTTTGAGTATGTTTAATACAATCTGTGTGTGCGTAAAAAAATGTGTCTCTAATCAGATACGTGTGAGGCAGGAACCCTGATTGGCTGTCTTTATATGTGACTGGTTCGTACATTTCTACCATGAAAGAGTTGTGTGCGTAATCATATTTGTGTGTGCGTGTAATACAATCTGTGTGTGCAAACTAAGAGTTGTGTGTGCGTAAAAAAAAATGTGTCTAATCAGATTCCTGTGAGGCAGGAAACCTGATTGGCTGTCTCTTTATACCGGACTTTTTGCGACATTTCTGCCATGCAAGAGTTGTGTGCGTAATCATATTTGTGTGTGCTTGTAATACAATCTGTGTGTGCGTACTAAGAGTTGTGTGTGCGTTAAAAAATGTGTGTTTAATCAGATTGGTGTGAGTCAGGACCCCTTATTGGCTGCCTTTTTATTTGACTTTTTGCCTTGTTTCTGCCATGAAAGAGTTGTGTGCTTAATCACATTTGTGTGTGCGTGTAACACAATCTGTGTGTGCATACTAAGAGTTCTGTGTGCGTAAAAAAAAATGTGTAATCAGATTCCTGTGAGGCAGGAAACCTGATTGGCTGTCTCTTTATACCGGACTTTTTGCTACATTTCTGCCATGCAAGAGTTGTGTGCGTAATCATATTTGTGTGTGCTTGTAATACAATCTGTGTGTGCGTACTAAGAGTTGTGTGTGGGTTAAAAAATGTGTGTCTAATCAGATTGGTGTGAGTCAAGACCCCTTATTGGCTGCCTTTTTATTTGACTTTTTGCCTTGTTTCTGCCATGAAAGAGTTGTGTGCTTAATCACATTTGTGGGTGCGTACTAAGACTTGTGTGCAAAAAAATATGTGTGTCTGTAATCAGATTCGTGTAAGGCAGGAAACTCTGATTGGCTGTCTCTTTTTATGTGACTTCTTCTTACGTTTCTGCCGTGAAAGAGTCGTGTGCGTAATCATATTTGTGTTTGCCTGTAATAAAAACTGTGTGTAATTGCGTGTGTAAAAAGAAAAATTGTAATAAGATATGTGTGAAGCACGAACCCGGATTGGCTGTGACGTGACTTTTTTTTTACTTTTCTGCAATGAGAGTTGTGTGCGTAATCATATTTGTGTTTATGTGTAATAGAATCTGTGTACGTACTAAAAGTTGTGTGTTCTTAAAAAATGTGTGTCTGTAATCAGATTTGTGTTTACGTGTAATAGAATCGGTGTGCGTACTAAAAGTTGTGTGTGCATAAAAAATGTGTCTGTAATCAGATGTGTGTTTACGTGTAATAGAATCTGTGTGCGTACTAAAAGTTGTGTGTGCGTAAAAAATGTGTGTCTGTAATCAGATTTGTGTGAGGCAGGAAGCCTGATTGGCTGTCTTTATACATGTCTTTTTTTTACATTTCTGCCATGAAAGAGTTGTGTGCCTAATCATATTTGTGTGCGTGTAATACAATCTGTGTGCGTACTAAGAGTTGTGTGTGTGTTTAAAAAAAATGTGTCCGTAATAGGATTTGTGTGAAACAGGAACTTTTTTTATACGTGACATATTGCTACGTTTCTGCCGTGAAAGAGTCGTGTGCGTAATCATATTTGTGTTTGCCTGTAATAAAATCTGTGTGTAATTGCGTGTGTAAAAAGAAAAATTGTAATATGTGTGAAGCACGAACCCGGATTGGCTGTGACGTGACTTTTTTTTTACTTTTCTGCAATGAGAGTTGTGTGCGTAATCATATTTGTGTTTACGTGTAATAGAATCTGTGTGCGTACTAAAAGTTGTGTGTGCGTAAAAAATGTGTGTCTGTAATCAGATGTGTGTTTACATGTAATAGAATCTGTGTGCGTACTAAAAGTTGTGTGTGCATAAAAAATGTGTGTCTGTAATCAGATGTTTGTTTACGTGTAATAGAATCTGTGTGTGTACTAAAAGTTGTGTGTGCGTAAAAAATGTGTGTCTGTAATCAGACTTGTGTGAGGCAGAAAGCCTGATTGGCTGTCTTTATACATGTCTTTTTTTTACATTTCTGCCATGAAAGAGTTGTGTGCCTAATCATATTTGTGTGCGTGTAATACAATCTGTGTGCGTACTAAGAGTTGTGTGTGTGTTTAAAAAAATGTGTCCGTAATAGGATTTGTGTGAAACAGGAACTTTTTTCATACGTTACATATTGCTATGTTTCTGCCGTGAAAGAGTCGTGTGCGTAATCATATTTGTGTTTGCCTGTAATAAAATCTGTGTGTAAATTGCGTGTGTGTAAAAAAAAATTTGTAATAAGATATGTGTGAAGCAGGAACCCTGATTGGCTGTGAAGTGACTTCTTTCTACTTTTCTGCAATGAGAGTTGTGTGCGTAATCATATTTGTGTTTACGTGTAATAGAATCTGTGTGCGTACTAAAAGTTGTGTGTGCATAAAAAATGTGTGTCTGTAATCAGATGTGTGTTTGCGTGTAATAGAATTGGTGTGCGTACTAAAAGTTGTGTGTGCGTAAAAAAGGTGTCTGTAATCAGATGTGTGTTTACGTGTAATAGAATCTGTGTGCGTACTAAAAGTTGTGTGCGCGTAAAAAATGTGTGTCTGTAATCAGATTTGTGTGAGGCAGGAACCCTGATTAGCTGTCTTCATACATGTCTTTTTTTTTTACATTTCTGCCATGAAAGAGTTGTGTGCCTAATCATATTTGTGTGTGCGTGTAATACAATCTGTGTGCGTACTAAGAGTTGTGTGTGTGTTTAAAAAAAATGTGTCCGTAATAGGATTTGTGTGAAACAGGAACTTTTTTCATACGTGACATATTGCTACGTTTCTGCTGTGAAAGAGTCGTGTGCGTAATCATATTTGTGTTTGCCTATAATAAAATCTGTGTGTAAATTGCGTGTGTGTAAAAAAAAAATTGTAATAAGATATGGTGTGAAGCAGGAACCCTGATTGGCTGTGAAGTGACTTCTTTCTACTTTTCTGCAATGAGAGTTGTGTGCGTAATCATATTTGTGTTTACGTGTAATAGAATCTGTGTGTGTACTAACAGTTGTGCGCGTAAAAAATGTGTGTCTGTAATCAGATTTGTGTGTTTACGTGTAATTAGAATTTGTGTGCGTACTAAAAGTTGTGTGCGCGTAAAAAAAGTGTGTCTGTAATCAGATTTGTGTGAGGCAGGAAGCCTGATTGGCTGTCTTTATACATGTCCTTTTTTTTTACATTTCTGCCATGAAAGAGTTGTGTGCCTAATCATATTTGTGTGTGCGTGTAATACAATCTGTGTGCGTACTAAGAGTTGTGTGTGTGTTTAAAAAAATGTGTCCGTAATAGGATTTGTGTGAAACAGGAACTTTTTTCATACGTGACATATTGCTATGTTTCTGCCGTGAAAGAGTCATGTGCGTAATCATATTTGTGTTTGCCTGTAATAAAATCTGTGTGTAAATTGCGTGTGTGTAAAAAAAAATTTGTAATAAGATATGTGTGAAGCAGGAACCCTGATTGGCTGTGAAGTGACTTCTTTCTACTTTTCTGCAATGAGAGTTGTGTGCGTAATCAGATTTGTGTTTACGTGTAATAGAATCTGTGTGCGTACTAAAAGTTGTGCGTGTAAAAAATGTGTGTCTGTAATCAGATTTGTGTGTTTACGTGTAATTAGAATCTGTGTGTGTACTAAAAGTTGTGTGTGCGTAAAAAATGTGTGTCTGTAATCAGATTTGTGTGAGGCAGGAAGCCTGATTGGCTGTCTTTATACATGTCTTTTTTTTTACATTTCTGCCATGAAAGAGTTGTGTGCCTAATCATATTTGTGTGCGTGTAATACAATCTGTGTGCGTACTAAGAGTTGTGTGTGTGTGTTTAAAAAAATGTGTCCGTAATAGGATTTGTGTGAAACAGGAACTTTTTTTATACGTGACATATTGCTACGTTTCTGCCGTGAAAGAGTCGTGTGCGTAATCATATTGTTGTTTGCCTGTAATAAAATCTGTGTGTAAATTGCGTGTGTGTAAAAAAAAAAAAATTGTAATAAGATATGTGTGAAGCAGGAACCCTGATTGGCTGTGAAGTGACTTCTTTCTACTTTTCTGCAATGAGAGTTGTGTGCGTAATCATATTTGTGTTTACGTGTAATAGAATCTGTGTGCGTACTAAAAGTTGTGCGTGTAAAAAATGTGTGTCTGTAATCAGATTTGTGTGTTTACGTGTAATTAGAATCTGTGTGCGTACTAAAAGTTGTGTGCGCGTAAAAAATGTGTGTCTGCCCTGATTGGCTGTCTTTATACATGTCTTTTTTTTTTTTACATTTCTGCCATGAAAGAGTTGTGTGCCTAATCATATTTGTGTGCGTGTAATACAATCTGTGTGCGTACTAAGAGTTGTGTGTGTGTTTAAAAAAAATGTGTCCGTAATAGGATTTGTGTGAAACAGGAACTTTTTTCATACGTGACATATTGCTACGTTTCTGCCGAGGAAGACTTGTGTGTGTAATCACATTAGTGTGTACGTGTAATACAAGTGAAGTGAAGTGAATTATATTTATATAGCGCTTTTCTCAAGTGACTCAAAGTGCTTTTTTACATAGTGACACCCAATATCTAAGTTACATTTAAACCAGTGTGGGTGGCACTGGGAGCAGGTGGGTAAAGTGTCTTGCCCAAGGACACAACGGCAGCGACTAGGGTGGCACAAGCGGGAATCGAACCTGCTGGCACGGCCACTCTACCAACCGAGCTATGCCGCCCCAATACAATCGGTGTTTGGACAAGCTTTAAGCACACCTGTGAAGTGAAAACCTCTTGAAGCTCATGGAGAGAATGCCAAGAGTGAGCAAAGCAGTAATCAGTGCATAGGGTGGTTATTTTGAAGAAACTAGAATATAATTGTGCTCCTTTAATGTCTTTTATCTCCTTTGAGTTATTTTGTGTTTGCTGTTTTGGGGACTTTTACAGTTGTGATCAAAATTATTTAACCCCCACACAAATTTGGTGTTTTAGCAAGTTGGACATTTATTTTGTATTTTGTTTATAGTCATATTAAATAAAGATGCATCAAATAGACAAATGCAACTTGAATTACAACATTATATTTTGCATCATACCAAACAGTGTCATTTCTCTTAATATCTCATTGACAAAATTATTCAACCCCTTGAAGATCATAAATCTTAAGAACAGAACTTGAATAAGGTCTTTTCAATCAGGTGTTGAAAACACCTGTAGATGTGATTAGAACCATAACGAGCAACAATTAAACTGATTGAAAAAGACTGTGACGCTCAGCTTTTTGTAGATGGTCAATGGTGTATTTGCAACATGGTGAAGTCCAGGGAGTGGTCAAAGAAGTCAAGAGAGGAGGTCATTTATCTTCATAAGAAAGGATATGGATATAAGAAAATAGCAAAGACGTTACACATTCCAAGAAACACAGTTGGGAGCATAATTCGCAAGTTTAAAGCTAAAGGCACAGTGGAAACACTACCTGGGCGTGGTAAAAAGAGGATACTGTGTGCAACTGCTGTCCGGTATTTGAAGCATACAGTGGTGAAAAACCCCCGGGTAACAGCTGAGGAACTACAACAGGACATTGCAGAGGGGGGAACGCAGGTTTCGTCCCAGACAATAAGGCGCGCACTACGAGATGAAGGCCTCCATGCCAGAACTCCCAGGCGCACCCCACTTCTGACTACCAGGCACAAGAAAAATAGACTCCAGTATGCCAAAAATCATCTGGACAAACCCCAAAGGTTTTGGGAAACTGTTCTATGGAGTGATGAGACAAAACTTTAACTCTTTGGGCCTATGAATCAACGTTATGTCTGAAGGAGAAAAAAATGAAGCTTACAAAGAGAAGAACACCTTGCCTACTGTTAAGCATGGTGGGGGGGTCAATCATGCTCTGGGGCTGTTTCTCTGCCTCAGGTACCGGGAATCTCCAGCGCGTTCAAGGCATTATGAATTCTATTTCCTAGCAGGATATATTAGCTGCAAATGTCATGAAGTCAGTGAGGGTGGTTGCAGAAGAAGGGCTGGAAGACTCTGGAGTGGCCTAAAGAATCCCGGACCTAAATCCTCTAGAAAAGCTGTGGTGGGACTTGAAGAAGGCAAGCCCAAGAATATGAATGCCCAAGAATATGAATGAACTGGAGGCCTTTGCCCAAGAGGAATGGGCTAAAATACCTGTAGATGCTTGCAAGAAGCTTGTGTCCGCTTATGTATCACCTTTGAAGGATGTCATTACTGCCAAAGGCTGTTCTACTAAGTACTAAAGACGCATGTAACTAGGGGGTTGAATCATTTTGTCAATGAGATATTAAGAAAAATGTCCTTTTTTGGTATTTAGTAAAATACAGTGTTACAATTTAAGTTGCATTTGTCTATTTGACACATCTTTATTTGATATGACTATAAACAAAATACGGAATAAACGACCAACTTGCTATAAGACCAAACTTGTGTGGGGGTTGAATAATTTGGATCACAACTGTATCTTATTGTTTGTGGACTTTTCGTATCTGCACTGTGACTAGATAGTTATCGGACAAATAAAGTGTGTGCTGTCCTATCCCAACAGCACGTTTAAAGGCTCTAAATCCCTACCTGGCACTTAATCCCGGCCTGGCTGCAGCCGCAGTGTCGAGGGTCGCAGTACAGGCGGCAGTCGCAGCCACACTCCTCCCGCGACAGGCGGATGGCCCGCAGCTCCGTTTTCTCCCGGGCGTCGATGCGGGCCACGCCGGAGGACCGCAGCAGGGCCCGGCGCCGCTTGGTGGGCAGCGGCTGCAGGAAGAAGCAGTCGTCTACCTCCACGGCGTCCATGTCCAAGTCCTCGTCCGACACGTCGTCCAAGGTCAGCATGTCGGCCTGGGCGCACTCCACCGTGCCGTTGCTGGTCAGCTGTGGACCACAAGTATTAGACTTAGACTTCCTTTTTATTGCCACTCAAATTTGAACTTTACAGTACAGATAAGAATGAAATTTGGTTGCAATAGCTCATGGTAGTATATCTGCACATTATTGCTCTGTTATCCTGCACTACAGCCAGCTAATTCAATAAAAAAACATTTTCTTATCTGTACTGTAAAGCAGTGGTCCCCAACCACCGGTCTGTGAGACATTTGCTACATCGGCCGCAGAGAAACGTTAAATAATTTATAAACGACTGCATTTTCTCCAACTTAACTCTCGCCTGTCCCACTAGACCGGGGGTCGGCAACCCGCGGCTCTAGAACCGCAAAGCGCCGCGCTAGTGGCTCTCTGGAACTTTTTCAAAAATGTATGAAAAATGGAAAAACATGAGGAAAAAAATATATTTTTTGTTTTAATATAGTTTTTGTAGGACAAACATGACACAAACCTCCCTAATTGTTATAAAGCACACTGTTTACATTAAACATGCTTCATTGATTCGAGTATTTGGCGAGCACCGTTTCGTCCTACTAATTTTGGCGGTCCTTGAACTCACCGTAGTTTGTTTACATGTATAACTTACTCCGACTTTCTTGGACGTGTTTTATGCCTCTTTTGTTTCCTGTCTCATTTTGTCCACCAAACTTTTAAACTTGTGCATGAATGCACAAAGGAGAGTTTTGTTGACGTTATTGACTTGTGTGGAGTTATAATCCGACATATTTGGTCACTGCATGACTGCAAGCTAAGCGATGCTAACATGCTATTTAGGCTAGCTATATGTACATATTGCATCATTATGCCTCATTTGTAGCTATAGTTGAGCTCATTTGGTTTCCTTTAAGTCTTCTTAATTCAATTTATATCTCATGACACATTTTATTATTTTATGGCTCCAGACATATTTGTTTTTTGCCTTTTTGGGCCAATATGGCTCTTTCAACATTTTAGATTTCCGACCCCTGCACTAGACACACCAATAAACTTGTTTATTAGACTCTTCTTCCCCGACTAGTCCTCTGTTAGCGGAGCTGTCCGGTCTGAGTTTCTTAATTGCCTCAAATGTCGGGCATTTTGAGTCAGCGTTGTGTGTATTTTCAATGTACATTCAGGGTTAAGAAGGGATTGGAAACAAAACAAATTGCGAAGGTGTGCAGACGCAGCAACATTCGTGAGGGAGGGGCAGAGACCGAAAGAGCAAGAGCGTTCCAATAAATGTGCATGCGTCTCCAGGCTTTGCTTTTTATTCTTTGATTTATCAGATTTATTTTTATTTTCTATAGCAGGGGTGTCAAAAGTGTGCCCCGGAGGCCATTTGCGGCCCAAATCTTTGATTGATTGATTGATTGATACTTTAATTAGTAGATTGCACAGTTCAATACATATTCCGTACAATTGACCACTAAATGGTAACACCCGAATAAGTTTTTCAACTTGTTTAAGTAGGGGTCCACGTTAATCAATTCATGGTAAAAGCTAATGTTTTAAAGGCCCGCGGCACATTCTACAAACACTATTAAACTAAACAAAAACATAACAAAAGTGAAATAAAAAAGCTCGAAGGTTGAATGTAATTTAGAAAAAGTTGCAATGTTGACTAATAGAACAAAGCTGTTTTTTTGTTTTCTTTCAAACAGTCATTGCTCAAAACATAATATTGAATCAAAATCAATGTTATTATGAATTATTGCATTACTTCACATCAAATATTCCACTTTGAAAAATATTATTTGGTGGAAGATTTTGCATATTTTGTGTGTTTGCCATAAAAAAAAAAAACAGTTTAGTTTGACAAAAAAGGGCGGAAAACTAAAACATTTTGAAATGAGGGATACATCTGAAGTTGATGTAAAATCCAGACATTTAAGCGTTAAATATAAAATGTATGGGCTTCACGGTGGAAGAGGGGTTAGTGCGTCTGCCTCACAATACGAAGGTCCTGCAGTCCTGGGTTCAAACCCAGGCTCGGGATCTTTCTGTGTGGAGTTTGCATGTCCTCCCCGTGAATGCGTGGGTTCCCTCCGGCTTCCTCCCACTTCCAAAGACATGCACCTGGGGATAGGTTGATTGGCAACACTAAATTGGCCCTAGCGTGTGAATGTGAGTGTGAATGTTGTCTGTCTATCTGTGTTGGCCCTGTGATGAGGTGGCGACTTGTCCAGGGTGTACCCCGCCTTCCGCCCGATTGTAGCTGAGATAGGCGCCAGCGCCCCCCGCCACCCCAAAAGGGAATAAGCGGTAGAAAATGGATCGCATTGGTGACCCCTGCTTTAAAGTCATATCCAACGACAACGTATTACTGTCAAATAAGTTTAGTTTTTTTTTAATGATTTCTTCAGGTGGTGTGCCTCCGCATTTTTTCAACGCAAAAAACATGCTTTGGTTCAAAAAAGGTTGAGCGTCACCTCAGACCCGTCCCCCGGTGTACCTAATAAAGTGGCCGGCGGCATACCTTCATCTTGCGGGCGTTGAGCTTCTCCTGGCGCAGGTGCTGGCGTAAGGCGTGGCGATGGCTGCTCTCCTGCTCCCGGGCAAACTCGCCCAGCGTGTAGCGGCGGATGGATGAGTGGCGGTGGTCCATGCCCAGCGAGCTGCCCCCCTGGCTGGGCACGCTGGTGAAGCCCTGCCGCCGGGGGAAGTAGTACACCGTCACCGCGTCAAAACGCACCCGCTTGCCTCCCGGCGACGGCTTGTGTCGCCTGAGGATGGATGTCGCTGACCGGGGGGGAACAAAACAAAGATTGTTACGCAGACAACTTTTCTTACCTTTTGCTACCTGAATTTGAGATCTGCATAAATCCCAAAAGTTTGAAATAAACCATAAAGGGATTGTGGAAATGTTTATAAAATAATCTTGCCTTCACCAAACAAGGATTTCCTCCTTCTGTGACGTATTTCCATCAGCAAACATTTGGGCAAGTCCGCCATATCTTGGATTATTTAATAAAGACGTGATTCTGCTAAAGGTTTGCATGTACTAAAAACATGTGCACACGAGATAGCACACGTAAAACTGATCCACTAAACTTGCAGAAGTCATGTCTTCATGAATATGCAGAATATATGCTGAGCATTAAAACAAATTGAAAATACAAATAATTAGCGTGATCTATTAAGATTAAAACTGTTCTGCGGGAGCAGTTTTGCATCATTAAGTAGATGTGAAAAGTGGTATTTGCACAGAAATGTCCGTGAGAAAGGGGGCGATGTCATTGCACCTACATCCCACGTGTCACGCCGCGGGCTCGAATCCGCTTTTCTCCGGCAGCTGGGTCTGCCAGCACCTCCATTGGCAGTGTGCCGAGACACACCTCTGATTGCACTGGCCGGCATGTGAGCGATCAGCAATCTGCACAACTGGGACTGATGAGGGCGAGCTGTATAAAGACCAGTGGACCCAAGGATCCTGGCCGGAACTTAACCTTCTCTTGATGTCTCGTAAGATATCATCCTCCTCTACGCAAATCTTGCATCGCTCTCTCAAGTTTTCCCTTGTCGTACCTTCCTGCAGTCTGCCTTTGCTCCACGTGTTGAGTTGTGCGTCTCGTCAGACCTTGTTTCTCCCCATGCTTCCCCGGATTGCCTCTTGGATCCCGACATCCCGCTTGGACACGGACCTTCTCTGCCTAACCCCTTTAGATTTGTCCGCTTCCTCACTCTTCAGTCTGGTAACACTCAGCAATTAATTCCTTCACATAGTCTGACAACATACACCCGTTGGGTTTTGTCACACTCCATTCTTTAGTTGATTTTGTAATTATTTTTAGATTTTTTTTATATATATAGTATTTATATATAATAAATACAGAGAGCTTTACTGCCCCCTCGTGGTTCTGTGCCGTCACAGCTCCCCCAGCAAACATAACGTGTCAACATATATGGACTGTCAAAACTAAAAATGCTAGACATATAGTCTCGTCAGCAATATCGTTTTATAATTTTACAGCTGCAAGATGACTTATGGAGGTTGATGAAATGATTCGTTTTAATTAGAAGCTCCTTACGGGTGAGTTTGGTGCTGGAGGACCGACCAAATTCCGTCGGCACTACCGGGTACCAATTCACGTAAAATCCAACAGACAGCACCACATTCTGATACCTTTAACAGCTCAAAAGCATATTTGTAGCAGACTACCTCTAATGCTGTGATATTTCCACGCCAACAAAGCAAACATGTCTGATAGAAAACACTCAAAAGTTAAGGCTCCACTATTCATAATATACTAGCCTGATGCCAATTTACATGCTACTGATTAACATTGGCAATTTTACTTCTCTAAATTCGGTAATGAAAACTACAACTAAGACGTACGCTACGATTAGACAGCTGCTGTGTAAAAGCTACACTACTTACAGTATAAACACTTTTGAGTAGGGTTGTCCCGATACCAATATTTTGCTACCGGCACTAAAATGTATTTCGATACTTTTCTAAATAAAGGGGACCACAAAAAATGGCATAATTGGCTTTTTTTTTTTTTAAACAAAATTTTTTAGGGTCAATACATATGTTAATTATTGCAATTTAGACCCAAATAAAATAGTGAACATACAACACAACTTGTCTTTTATTAGTAAATAAGCAAACAAAGGCTACTTATTTAGCTGCTAACATATGCAGTGACATATTGTGTCATTTATACACCTATTTTGTACACATTATGAGGGACAAGTGGTAGAAAAATAATAATTAATCTACTTGTTCATTTACTGTTTGCATCTTTAATTAGATGTTTGCACAGAAATGTCTGTGAGAAAGGGGACAATCTCATTGCAGCTCCATCCTGCATGTGCATGTCAACATATATGGACTGTCAAAACCAAACAATAGAGCTTTACTGCCCCCCTTCTGGTTTTGTGCCGTCACAACTCCCCCAGCAAACATGACAATATTTACGTGTCAAAACTAAAAATGCTAGACATATCGTCTCGTCAGCAATATCATTTTATAATTTTACAGCTGCGAGATGACTTATGGAGGTTAATGAAAGGATTTGTTTTAATTAGAAGTTCCTTACGGGTGAATTCGCTCCTGGAGGAAGCGTTGAGGCTGTCGCAGCTGTCGGCGCTGTCGCTGCTGGAGATGTCATCGTCAGAGTCCTTGGGCGTAGAGAATGGAGAGACATTGTCCACCTCTTCGTATCGTCGTTTGAGGCTGAGGGACGAGCCTGCCTCCATGGAAACTGCGTCTGGAGGGAGGGGCGCGCAGCATTAGCACACTCAGCTAATACACTAAAAACACTAATACACTGTAGCACTTTGAAGGCATTGAAGCTAAGGCATGGTTATGCAAAACGACAGTAAAAATGAACTGGCTGCAAAGCAAACAAAACAAAATGCTGGACGACAGCAAAGACTTAACACTGTGTGGAGCGGATACGGCGTCCGCAAAGTACATCCCGTACATGACATGATGATCAACAATGCCCCCACAAAGAAGGATAAAAACAACTGAAATATTCTTGATTGCCAAAACAAAGTAGACGTCCCGGCAAGATATTTGCGTTCAAAAGACCCCGGCTTATTAGTGATTCCTAAAGCCCAAAAAAAGTCTGCGGGCTATAGAGCGTTTTCCGTTCGGGCTCCAGTACTCTGGAATGCCCTCCCGGTAACAGTTCGAGATGCTACCTCAGTAGAAGCATTTAAGTCTCACCTTAAAACTCATCTGTATACTCTAGCCTTTAAATAGACCTCCTTTTTAGACCAGTTGATCTGCCGCTTCTTTTCTTTATTTCTCCTATGTCCCCCCCTCCCTTGTGGAGGGGGTCCGTTCCGATGACCATGGATGAAGTACTGGCTGTCCAGAGTCGAGACCCAGGATGGACCGCTCGCCTGTGTATCGGTTGGGGACATCTATACGCTGCTGATCCGCCTCCGCTTGAGATGGTTTCCTGCTGACGGGACTCTCGCTGCTGTCTTGGATCCGCTTTGAACTGAACTCTCGCGGCTGTGTTGGAGCCACTATGGATTGAACTTTCACAGAATCATGTTAGACCCGCTCGACATCCATTGCTTTCGTTCCCCTAGAGGGGGGGGAGGTTGCCCACTTCTGAGGTCCTCTCCAAGGTTTCTCATAGTCAGCATTGTCACTGGCGTCCCACTGGATGTGAATTCTCCCTGCCCACTGCGTGTGAGTTTTCCTTGCCCTTTTGTGGGTTCTTCCGAGGATGTCGTAGCCGTAATGGTTTGTACAGTCCTTTGAGACATTTGTGATTTAGGGCTATATAAATAAACATTGATTGATTGATTGAACATGTAGGACAAAAAATAAAAATCCAATATGACCCCTGTAAGCAAACTGCAGCCACTTGGTCTTTGTTCACGCGCCACAAAGACAAATTACTGACTAAACGACACGATTCCTTTTTTGGGAAGGGACTTCTGGCTGGCTGGAGCAGTAGCCGTGGTGTTGCTATGTGTGCATCTCCAGGGGCTCCTGGACTCAAAAAGTATGACACAAGTAAGTGTAGGAAAAAAACCTGTCATTTTTAAATTGTTTGCCACCAAAAACTCCAATTAAAATCGATAAAAGTCGATACATCCCCCAGTAGGAACGGGTACCGACAGAATTCCGTCGATACTACAGGGATGCAATTCACGTAAAATCAAACAGACACCACCATATTTTGATACCTTTAACAACTCAAAGGCACATTTGTAGCAGAGTACCTCATTTTTACAAAACACTCTAAAGCAGGGGTGTCAGACTCAAATAAAGAGAGGGCCAAAATTTAAAACTGAACAAAGCTGCGGGCCGAGGTTGAACAAATTAATCTTTTAATTAGGGACCCAAACAAGTTTTTCATTGAATATTGAACAAGCAATGCTTATATAACTTTAAAGTGACATGCAAAATTGAGTTTCAAATAATAATAATAATAATTAAAAAATATCAATGGCATATCAAATCAAATTTAAATAAAAATTGAATGCCTCTTTTGTATTTGCAGCCTTCTGAGGTAAATATTAACATTAACTTTTTCCAGAGGCTAATACATTTGAAAATGAAACAATGAATAAATCAACCATTTAGGCCTTTTTACTGCTCAGTTAATGTCGGGGCTCAGGTGGGTGGGGTTAGAGGGGCGGGGTTTGTTGGTAGCGGGGAGGGGGTGTATATTGTAGCGGTCCGGAAGAGTTATGGCTGCAAGGTGTTCTGGGTATTTGTTCTGTTGTGTTTATGTTGTGTTACGGTGCGGAGGTTCTCCCGAAATGTGATGGTCATTCTTGTTTGGTGTGGGTTCACAGTGTGGCGCATATTTGTAACAGTGTTAAAGTTGTATAAATGGCCACCCTCAGTGTGACCTGTATGCTGTTGATCAAGTATGCCTTGCATTTACTTACATGTGTGTTGCAGCCACATACATTACGTGACTGGGCCGGCACGCTGTTGCACCGGGAGATTTTCGGGAGGGGCACTGAAATTCGAGAGTCCCCCGGAAAATCGGTGAATGCGGTGTTACAGCGGCACCGCTGTATAACACCGGCGGGCCAGCTCTAATGTTAATTTGATATTGCCTCAAGGGCCAAATTAAATTACACGGCGGGCCAAATTTGGCCTGCGGGCCACAGTTTGACACCTATGCTCTAAAGTAAGGCTCCACTTTTCATAATATAATAACTAGCCTGATGCCAATTTACATGCTACTGATTAACATTAGCAATTTTACTCCTCTGACTTCAGTAATGAAAACTACAACTAAGACGCACGCTACTGTGTAAAAAGTACAACCGCGTCACCAAAGTCGTCATCCACCCGCCGTCCACCCGAACCAATATTTCAATCAGAAACGCATCCGCCCGCCACCCGCTCGCTGAAATACATCAGAGGTTGTCCACCTTTCAACACTCACAGAGCTGTCTAAACCTGTGTATCGAAGACAATTGTCGCCGGTAAAGTTCTCGCGATTATCCAATTGGCGTTCATCCTGATGACAAGGATATGGGCGTGCTGTGAAGCCATTGCCTTTGACATCTTCAAAAACATGTACACACCGACTTGTAAGTCTGGCATCATGTTGTGTGCAGCTTCCGCAATCTTACGTACAAGATTGAAAGGCACACTGGGTGATACAGAGTACACTGAAGGTTGTGATATAAACAACTTTAACACTTACTAATATGCGCCACGCTGTAAAGCCACACCAAACAAGATTGACAAACACATTTCGGGAGAACATCCTCCCAGTAACACAACAAATACCCAGAATCCTTTGTGTGACACGTCCTGAATATATTTTACGCCCCCGCGCCCCCAACCCCGCCCACCTTACCTATGCACGGGGTGGGGGTCGGGGTTTGCTGGTAGCGGGGTGTATAAAATAGTCAGGAATTGTCATGGATACAAAGGATTCTGGGTATTTGTTGTGTTGCGTTTATGCTGTGTTACTGGTAGGATGTCCTCCCGAAATGTGTTTGTCTATCTTGTTTCTTGTGGCTTCACAGCGTGGCGCATATTACTAAGAATGTTAAAATTGTTTATATCACAACCATTAGTGTACTCTGTGTCACCCAATATGCCTTCCAGTCGTGTGCGTGTTACTGCGGAAGCCACATACAACATGTTGCTGGACTGACAAGCAGATTGTACATGCAGTAGAGGGCAACAAAGTCAATGACCTTCAAGTTTGGGTACACAATGGTATTTCAGTTTGAGCACATGTGAAGATAAGGCCCCTTGGTTGGATATTCGCAGGTGAATTGGATCACTTCTCGTAGGAAGGGGACTTTGGAATGCAAAAGTGACAGTTACCGTATTTCCTTGAATTGCCGCCGGGGTGCTAATTAATTTAAAACCTCTTCTCACTCCGGCGTTTACCAAAGGCATGCGGTAAAGGCAAGTATGCGCTAATTATTTTAAAACCTCTTCTCACTACAGCGCTTACCCAAGGCATGCTGTAAATTTAGGCCTGTGCTTCTAAATTTGAGTGTGATGTAAGGACACCATCATGAAAAGCACATTTAATAAAAACTTTATTATGGTCTTACCTTTACTTATAAATGAAGTCCATGCGCAGCTCCTTCTGATCAAAAGTATCGATAACTTGTTCATAGAAGTCTTCCTTATCTTTCTTCAGTTTTTAAAGTCTCTCTGTCTCGATGGAGATCTTCCTTTATTACCTCCTGATTCGATTGAAAGTCAAGTTTAGAAAACAGTTTTATTTTAGATATGTAATCCTCCATGTTAAAAGTGCAAGCGAGAGGAAAAAATAAACGATCGGTGCTCACTCTTGCTGCTTGTTGTCACTTCTTCTGCAGCCAAGTAGTCGCAAGAAGGATCACTAGCGCCCTCTACCACCAGGAGGCTGGAGTCATTTAATGACTCATATTTGACACATGCAGCTACGGAATATTAATAGTACATAGCTGCTTACTGTCCTTTTTAGCATATTCAATAGCTTGGACCTCAAATCCTACTGAGTAGCCCTTAATCTTCTTACCTTTATGCGATTTCAAATTATTGAAATCAGCCTCCTCCATTTTGAAAATGATGACAAGTGAAGTGTCACTCGTGACGTGACGAGTTTGACCCGGCGGAAATTCTAGGCATATGCTAATTATTTTGCGAAACCAGTTTGACCCGGCGGAAATTCTAGACATGCGTTAATAAAATATAATATTTTGCGAAACGAGTTTGACCCGGCGTTAATCCTAAACCGGTGGTAATGCTAAGCATGCGCTAATTATTTTGCGAAACGAGATTGACCCGGCAGTAATTGTAGACAGGCGCATACTATATACTCAGCGGCAATTCAAGGAAATACGGTAAATGCAAAAGTGATAGTTAAAGTTTGAATGATTCTCACACTCACACCCTAGGTGTGGAGAAAGTATTCTCTGCATTTGACCCATCCCCTTGTTCACCCCCTGGTAGGTGAGGGGAGCAGTGAGCAGCAGCGGTTGCCGCGCCCGGGAATCGTTTTTGGCGACCTAACCCCCAATTCCAACCCTGGATGCTGAGTGCCAAGCAGAGTCACATTTTTATAGTTTTTGGTGTGACTCGGCCGGGGTTTGAACTCACGACCTACCAGATCTCAGGGCGGAGCTTTGAACCACTAGGCCACTGAGCAGATATGAAAGGAAACTACCTGTCTCGTTCAAACACCGACCTTTTAAGTTATGACTTAAAGCCGTTGTTTGCCAGGCATGAACATCTCCTTATATGGTCAGGTGGTGCCGTTTAGACTTAACGCACACCCAGACAGACAAAAAAGGAATATATAAAATATAAACTGATTGTTTGGCTTCCCTATTTTTGGACTAAGATTCCTCCAGGTACTGCAGACCTGTTTAAATGACGCTCGCTTGTGATAAAGGGTTAGGGTTTAAGGGTTAGGGTTACCCTTCCGTCCGGACGAGGATGACAAGACCAGAAGTACACTTCCAATACCTTTTTACCTGCACCTTGCCTCCCGCTGTCTGCATGTTGCCATCACGACAAAACCATCGTCGTCTCACACAACCTGTTCCCGACATCCACAAAACAATTAGCTACCTGCTCCATAAAGACACTCAACAACGGCACATTAATTGTGAATTATAATTACCGGTGTGCAAAAAATATTTTTGAACCTAACTAACTTTTTGCAACTACATGAAAACGGAAATGCTGATTATCGGTCCTGCTAGACACAGACACATATTCAATAATACAATACCACTTTAACGTTTGACAACCAAACAATTATACACCTATCTAATAATACCACCTTAGCGTTTGACAACCAAACAATTACACAAGGTGACTGGGAAAAGAACCTGGGTATTATCTTCCACCCACCTCTCTGGTTTGAGTCACACATGAAGAGTGTTACTAAAACGGCCTTCTTTCATCTCCGTAATATCGCTAAAATTTGACCCATGTCTAGCATTCAAATCTTAGTTGGTACAAAATGCGCCTGCCAGACCTTCGACAAGAACAAAAAATGTTGATCATAATATACCAATACTGTATATAACTTTATATACTTTACATATATACCTATACGGTATATACCTTTATATACCTATACTGCATACACCTTTATATACTGTACATATATATATGCCTATACTGTATATACCTTTATATACCTATACTGTATATAACTTTATATACTGTACATATATACCTATACGGTATACACCTTTATATACCTATACTGTACATAACTTTATATACTGTCCATATATACCTATACGGTATATACCTTTACATACCTATACTGCATATACCTTTATATACTGTACCTATATATACCTATACTGTAGATACCTTTATATACACATAATGTATATATCTTTATATACTTATATATATACTTATATTGTATATACCTTTATATACCCATACTGTATATATATTTATATACCTATATATATATACACCTTTACTGTATACACCTTTATATACATATGTATCTATACTGCATATACCTTTATATACTGTACGTATATATATACCTATACTGTATATACCTTTATATACCTATACTGTACATACCATTATATACCTATACTGAATAGACCTTTATATGCATGTGTACCTATACTGTATATACACACACACATATACATACATACATACATACATACATACATACATATACATATATATATATATATATATATATACACACATACACACACACACACACACCTATACTGGCTCACCTGCACCGACTTCCTGTGCACTTAAGATGTGACTTTAAGGTTTTACTACTTAGGTATAAAATACTACACGGTCTAGTTCCATCCTATCTTGCTGATTGTATTGTACCATATGTCCCGGCAAGAAATCTGCGTTCAAAGAGCTAATTAGTGATTCCCAGAGCCCCAAAAAAGTCTGCGGGCCAATGAGCGTTTTCTATAGGGGCTCCAGTACTCTGGAATGTTCTAGCAGTAACAGAGATGCTACCTCAGTAGAAGCATTTAAGTCCCATCTTAAAACTCATTTGTAGACGCAAGCCTTTAATAGAACCCCCTTTTAGACCAGTTGATCTGCCGTCTCTCTTCTGCTCTGCCACCCTCTGTTTCGTGGAGAGAGGTGGCACAGATTAGGTGACCACAGATGAAGCGCTAGCTGTTCAAAGTTGGGACCCGGGATGGACCACTCATCCGTGCATCAGTTGATGACGTCTCTGCTCTGCTGACCTGTCTCCACCCAAGATGATCTCCTGCTGACCCCAATATGGACTGGACTCTCACTATTATGTTAGATCCACTATGGACTGGATTCTCACATTATGTTAGATCCACTATGGACTGGATTCTCACATTATGTTAGATCCACTATGGACTGGTCTCTCAAACTATTATGTTAGATCCACTATGGACTGAACTCTCACTATTATGTTAGATCCACTAGGGACTGGACTCTCACACTATTATGTTAGATCCACTATGGACTGGACTCTCACACTATTATGTTAGATCCACTATGGACTGGACTCTCCCACTATTAACTAGATCCACTATGGACTAAAATCTCACCCAATATGTTAGATCCACTATGGACTGGACTCTCACACTATTATGTTAGATCCACTATGGACTGGACTCTCACACTATTATGTTAGATCCACTATGGACTGAACTCTCACTATTATGTTAGATCCACTAGGGACTGGACTCTCACACTATTATGTTAGATCCACTATGGACTGGACTCTCACTATTATGTTAGATCCACTATGGACTGGACTCTCCCACTATTAACTCGATCCACTATGGACTAAACTCTCACTATTATGTTGGATCCACTATGGACTGAACTCTCACGCACTATTATGTTAGATCCACAATGGACTGGACTCTCACATTAACTAGATCCACTATGGACTGGACTCTCCCACTATTAACTAGATCACTATGGACTAATATCTCACTATTATGTTAGATCCACTATGGACTGGACTCACACTATTATGTTAGATCCACTATGGACTGGACTCTCACACTATTATGTTAGATCCACTATGGACTGGACTCTCACACTATTAACTAGATCCACTATGGACTAAAATCTCACCCAATATGTTAGATCCACTATGGACTGGACTCTTACTATTATGTTAGATCCACTATGGACTGGACTCTCCCACTATTAACTAGATCCACTATGGACTAAAATCTCACCCAATATGTTAGATCCACTATGGACTGGACTCTCACACTATTATGTTAGATCCACTATGGACTGGACTCTAACACTATTATGTTAGATCCACAATGGACTAGACTCTCAGACTTATAACTAGATCCACTCGACGTCCATTGCACCGGTCCCCTCCAAGGTTTCTCATTGTCATCCCATAGGGTTGAGTTTTTTCCTTGCCCTGATGTGGGATCTGAGGCGTCGGATGTGGTTGTGGCTTGTGCAGCCCTTTGAGACACTGGTCATTTAGGGCAATATAAATAATCTTTGATTGATTGAACCCAATTAGGTAAAATGACATAACCTCCTGCAGCACACCAGACTGTATTGGTTGAAAAACACTGCGTAAAGGAGAAGCGGTATACAATGGATGGATGTTTAATATGCACATAGATGGGGGGTTATTCCACACACATGACAAAGACGTGTAGTCTTCTTACCTGGGCCACAAGCAGGCAGTTTCTTCTTTCTCCAAAATTCATGGATTATTTCATCATTTGAAAGGAATCAAAAACGTCCTGGTTGTGTTTAAAGAGCCGCCGGCCGTGGGAGCTCCATAGTCATTGTTCCTGCGGGGTGGGCCACACCACCACTCCTCTTTGTCGCGGCTCCGAAGGGCTTTAAAAAAGGTTTTATTTCAGCGGCATGGTGACTAGGTGGAGGAATAGAAAGTATCAGTCATTTACAAAATGAAGAAAAGCGCCGACATCTTTTGTCGTCGTCGCTCGCCCACCTCGGTTACCTTCTTCGTCTTTCTCGCTTGTCACCTTTTTTAACTTCTTGGCGGCTGTGGAGAATGTCGTCTTTTTTTTTTTATTGGTGACGACGAGGGGGTTGCGGGGAAAGGGGGCGAGAAGACGAAGATTTTCTCAGCCGGTCTCGCCCCGGCACTGAGAATGTAACAATGGCGGCAGGCGAGCTGGCAACCGGCGGACTCGTTTATATAGTGCACTGTGACGTCACAGGCGGGTGGGCGGATCGAAGCAAACGTCGAGCGTGTCGATACACATACTGTACATTGATTGATTGTGCATATACATTCACTGTACAAATATACACACATATATATATACATACACACATACATGTACATATACATTCACTGTACAAACATACATATACACATACCATACATATACATTCACTGTACAAACACATATATATATACTGTACATATACATTCACTGTATAAACATATATATACACACCGTACATATATATTCACTCTACAAACATACATTTACACATACTGTACATATAAATTCACTGTACAAACACATAGACATTCACTGTACAAACATACATATACACATACATTCACTGTACATACGTATACACATACATTCACTGTACATACATATACATATACAATCACTGTACAAACATACATATACACATACTGTACATATACATTCAATGTACAAACACATATATACATACTGTACATATACATTCACTGTACAAACATATATATACACATACCATACATATACAATTACTGTACAAACATACATATACATTCACTGTACATACATATACACATACATGTACATATACATTCACTGTACAAACATACATGTACATTCACTGTACAAACATACATATACACATACATGTACATACACATACATATACATGTACATATACATTCACTGTACAAACATACATATACACATACATGTACATTCACTGTACATATATATACACATACATGTACATATACATTCACTGTAAAAACATACATGTTAACTGTACAAACATACATATATACATACATGTACATTCACTGTACATACATATACACATACATGTACATATACATTCACTGTAAAACATACATGTACGTTAACTGTACATACTGTATATATACACATACATGTACATATACATTCACTGTACAAACATACATATACACATACATGTACATTCACTTTGGGCGGCATGGCGTAGTGGGTAGAGCGGTCGTGCCAGAAACCTGAGGGTTGCAGGTTGGCTTCCCACCTATTGACATCCAAATCGCTGCCGTTGTGTCCCTGGGCAGGACACTTCACCCTTACCCCCCGTGCTGCTCACACTAGTGAATGAATGATTGATGGTGGTCGGAGGGGCCGTAGGCGCAAACTGGCAGCCACGCTTCCGTCAGTCTACCCCAGGGCAGCTGTGGCTAGATATGTAGCTTACCACCACCAGGTGTGAATGAATGATGGGTTCCCACTTCTCTGTGAGCGCTTTGAGTATCTAACAATAGAAAAGCGCGATATAAATCTAATCCATTATTATTATTATACATATACACATACATATACATTCACTGTACAAACACATATATACATACTGTAAATATACATTCACTGTACAAAAATACATATACACATGCATGTACATATACATTTACTGTACAAACATACATATACACATACATGTACATATACATTCACTGTACAAACATGCATATACACATACCATACATATACATTCACTGTACAAACACACACACATTCACTGTACAAACATATATATAAACATACTGTAAATATACATTCACTGTACAAACATGCATATACACATACCCAACATCAGGGGTGCCCACACTTTCTGCAGGCGAGCTACTTTTCAATTGACCAACTCGAGGGGATCTACCTCATTTATATATATCATTTATATTAATTTATTTATGAAAGACACATTTTTGTAAACAAGTTGAATGTGTTTAATGATAATACAAGCATGTGTAACACATATAGATGTCTTTCTTTCACGAAGACAAGAATATATGTTGGTCTATTACCTGATTCTGATGACTTGCATTGATTGGAATCAGACAGTAATGATGATAACGCCCACATTTTCAAATGGAGGAGAAAAAAAGTTGTCCTTTCTGTACAATACCACATGAAAGTGGTTGGTTTTTGGCATCTAATTCATCCAGCTTCCATACACTTTACAAGAAAAACATTGGCGGCAAATTCCGTAGCTTGCTTGATTGACATTCACGGCACCCGAGGGTCTTGTGAGATGACGCTGGCTGCTGCCAGTTCATTATTATGAAAAAATGACCGAGAGGAAGGCGAGAAACACTTTTTATTTCAACACTTTCGCGCCGTCCCTCCAGTCAAAACTCTAAAGGCCGACTGCACATTTCCTATCTTCACAATAAAAGCCCTGCTTCATGCTGCCTGCGCTAACAAAATAAGAGACTCGGAAAACTGGCGTGCACAAGCGATCCCTCAGAAAGCTGGCGTGCACATCACTTGTGCACGCCAGCTTTCCGAGACTCTTATTTCGTTACCGCAGGCAGCATGAAGCAGGGCTTTTATTGTGAAGATAGGAAATGTGCAGTCGGCCTTTAGAGTTTTGACGGAAGGTACGGCGCGACAGTCTGTTGAAATAAAAAGTGTTTCTCGCCTTCCTCTCGGTCATATTTTCATAATAATGATCTTGCAGCAGCCAGCGTCATCTCACAAGACCCTCGGGTGCCGTGAATGTCATTTAAGTGACGTCTTGGTGAAGATTGATGATCACTAATTTTTAGGTCTATTTTTTTTAAAAGCCTGGCTGGAGATCGACTGACACACCCCCCGCGGTCGACTGGTAGCTCGCGATCGACGTAATGCCTACACACACATTCACTGTACAAACATACACACACATTCACTGTACAAACATACATATAAACATACTGTATATATACATACATATACTCATGCATATAATCATGCCTCATCAAAC
>NC_084616.1:10281581-10324081 GCF_033978795.1 Nerophis ophidion
TGGAAAAGATTTAAAAAAAAGGAAATAAACTTAAAAACACTCGTGTTGGGAAAGTACCATTTTAAAACATATTGAAAGGTAATATGGGCTCATTCAAACAATTAGCATTAGTGCAAGAGGACGCTAGATAGTGGGTGCTAACCGTGTTAATAGCTGGAGTCCACTTTTCCTTCGAGTCGCTGACGCCACTGGATGCCGGAACCTACTCCAGTCAGTCCTTGTTTTCACAGCACGAGTCCAGACGCTGCAAAACTGTCTCTGGAGACGCAAAACGAAAAGAGAGGAGAGGGCGAGGAGGGTGAAGTAAAAAGCTTCGTCACCGTGGTAACAGTCACCGCCTCCCGAGCGAGAGGGGGGGGCACCGCATGTTCCTCCCAGCGGCCCTCAAGAGACCTCCTGCGGGGTGGGGAGGGGGGACCACGTCCTTGGAGCGGTCACTTCAGGATGATGTGGTAGCCGTCGCTGGATTCGTCTGCGAGAAAGGACGCCATGTTGACATATTAAAAAAAAAAAACCCCGCGAAAAAGTGGTCCAATACCTTGCATCGTGTCCAGAAGGAAACAAACTTCATCCTGGAAGTTCTGGATCATCTGTGGAGAAGGAGGAGGAGAATAACGCCACGTGCTACTTGGCGGCTTACGGGACAGCTGGTCCGGGGGCCGACCTCGTCGCTGACCAGCACGTGGATGCCGGTGGGACCCTGCTTGAAGATCTGGGTGATCTGCCTGGGGGAGATGTTGAAGAGCTGGGCGATCTTCTCCGTCAGCTCCACCGCCGTCAGCTCCTCCAGGTAGATGGCGTGGTAGACTGAGGGCGAGATTGCGGCGGTCATGAAAACATACCTCCAAGTGTAAATGTGTGACACGTACACAACAGGAGTGTGACCGTACATCCCTACGGTCCATTATCGCCACACCTTTCCTCTTCCGTTGCACTCCTAATCATAACACGTACCGTATTTCCTTGAATTACCGCCGGGGCGCTAATCAATTTAAAACCTCTTCTCACTCCGGCGTTTACCAAAGGCATGCGGTAAAGGCAAGCATGCGCTAATTATTTTAAAACTTCTTCTCAATCCGGCGTTTACCAAAGGCATGCGGTAAATTTAGGCCTGCGCTTATAAATTTGAGTGTGATGTAAGGAATACCACCATAAAAAGCACATTTAATAAAAATAAATTAAGTCCATGCGCAGCTCCTGATCAAAAGCATCGATAACTTGTTTATAGAAGTCTTCCTTAACTTTATTCAGTTTTAAAAGTCTCTCTGTCTCGATGGAGATCTTCCTTTATTACCTCCTGCTGTCATTGAAAGTCCAGTTTAGAAAACGGTTTAATTTTAGATATGTAATCCTCCATGTTAAAAGTGCAAGGGAGAGGGAAAAATATACGATTGCTGCTCACTCTTGCTGCTTGTTGACACTTCTTCTGCAGCCGAGTAGTCGCAAAAAGGATCACTAGCGCCCTCTACCACCAGGAGGCGGGAGTCATTTAATGACTCATATTTGACACACGCAGCTACGGTATATTAATAAAACATAGCTGCTTACTGTTGTGTTTAGCATATTCAATAGCTTGGACCTTAAATCCTACTGAATCTTCTTCCCTTTATGCTATTTACATTTTTTTAAATCAGCCTCCTCCGTTTTGAAAATGATGACAGGTGTAGTGTCACTTATGATGTGACGAGTTTGACCCGGCGAAAATTCTACGCATGCGCTAATAAAAATAATATTTTGCAAAACGAGTTTGACCCGGCGTTAATCCTGAGCCGGCGGTAATGCTAAGCGTGCGCTAATCATTTTGCGAAACGAGTTTGACCCGGCAGTAATTTTAGGCAGGGGCAGACTATATACCCGGCGGCAATTCAAGGAAATACGGTATGCTGCATGTCAGTGGTTCTCAAACGTCCGAAAACATTTGGCTCTTCAAGTACCACCAACATTAAAATACAGGAGCGTAGTAGGCCTAAGGATTCATTAAAAACAAGGCAGAGGTAGGGCTGGGTGGTATATTGATATACTCGATATATCGCGGGTTTGTTTCTGTGCGATATAGAAAATGACTATATGGTGATATTGGAGTATACGTTCTCACTAGGGGTGTAACGGTACGTGCATTTGTAGTGAACCGTTCCGGTACGGGGGTTCCGGTTAAGTTCGGAGGTGTACCGAACGAGTTTCCACACGGACATATTAGGTAGCGCATCGCACGTTTCTCTACCGCTTGTCCCGTTCAAGGTCGCGGGGGTTGCTGTATTGCATTAAATCTAGATTTTGACCAACTTCTATGGTGGAAGAAGTTGAACTTTGAACTGAGCCTCCCTGTTAAACATGCAGTTCTCAAAAAGTCATCATAAAGAAAAAATAATTGTGATAAGGGAATATTCCTTTCGGATGTGTTCAATTGTGTTCCTTTCTATTTATTCCGGTACCAAAAGAATCAAAAAATGTGCACTGACTGAAGAAGGTGTTGTTGGCGGCGTCGCCGTTCTCGTGCTTGGTTTGCTGAGACTCCTGGCACACGTAGATGGTCAGCCGGGGTCGTACCACCCTGTTGATCGAGGGAGACATGTGTTAAGTAAAACGCCGGTACTTTCTGGAAGATCCCGCGTGTCTTTGCTTGAACCTTTTAGTCTCTTACAAATGTGGCTGATGCTAAACGGCACTACTCACCGTCCCTTTAGTGCATTGAAGAGCCGAATGCCGTCTGCCGGGCCGCAGATCTGAATCACATCCTCCCTGGTCAGCTTCAACAGGTCCGCTCCTGTAGAAAAACACCTCCAATTTACAAATAAAGACACTATTTTTTTGAGAGACTGCAGCAGGTATGTCTGTATTTGTAAATAAATATGTGATAATGATGCGAAAAAGAAATAAATGACAAATTGGTCAATTTATAAACGTATAATAAACGATAAATTAACACATTTACAAAATAATGTATTATAAACATGCAGAAATTATGTGTTATTAATGAATAGGTACATTTAAAAAATATGTGGTAAATTTATTTAAATGTATTTTATTTAACACTGCACCAGCGCCACTTAAGAACTTTGTCCGGTTTACATCTGATGTGAAAACTAAAAACACAATCAGCCTTTTCATATAAAGCCATAAAGGAATGGAACGACCTCACAAAAAAATTAAAAAGACTAAGAGATTACTCTTCATTCACAATTGAAGTTAAAAAGTGGCTTTGGAGCAATCAAAGCTTTGACGGTAGGTGGGCACTATGTTGACACATCAACTTAATGTGTATTATATTTATCCATCCATCCATCCATTTCCTACCGCTTATTCCCTTTCGGGGTCGCGGGGGGCGCTGGCGCCTATCTCAGCAGCATTTTGTTGTAAATTGTGAAGTGTGTCTGTTAAGATCATCGTTGTTTTTACAAATGATGACAGATGTGAACAAGAGCATGTATTGTATCTGTGTGATGATGTAAATGAGGAGTGGTTGTATTGTATATTAAGTATGTGTCCATGAAAGGGCATTTTATGACTTTTCTTAATTTAAATTACATGCTATGGTATGATTTTACTGTCATCATTTTATTGCATGCTTTTCGTATCCCTTTATTTAGGTAGCCAGGGACTGCAGATGGAAATGAGCTATTCAGCTATAAATTAGTACAGAACATATCTGTCTTAGAGCTTTATGTCTGTGTGCATTTTCCCTTCAAATAAAGACTAAATGATTAACGTAATACACAATATAATTACAAAATAATGTATCATAAACATGCTAAGAATTATGTGATGAATAAGTGCATTTAAAAAATATGTAAAACTAATAAATCCATACATCTGAAAAACAATGGATAGTATATATATATATATATATATATATATATATATATATATATATATATATATATATATAAAATAATGCATAATAATTTAATAAACATGTAAACAATTATATATAATGAATTAATAAGTATAAATAAAGTATGATCAATTAGATGGATCGTTTATTAATTTCCTAGAGAAATTCACATTCTTTTTAAAATAGATATATAATCTAACAAACATGTAAAAATAATGTTTCATAAATATGTCAAATATATTGTAACATGCACACGCACACGCACACACACACACACACACACACACACAAACGTTAACAGAGAGCTTTGCTCTACTGACTGCCATTCTTTGAATAGTTCCCAGAGGTGGAATTGTAATAATGTTATAACTGTAATGTGTGCTTATGGACCGCAAGTAATTTGATTTTGCTCAACCTGTTATGTCAGGATGTGTGGCCCCAGGGCAAAAAAAACAGCAACAAGTTGACACTAACAACTACAAATAACACAAAGGGGTGTGTGCGTGTGTACATATATATATATATATATATATATATATATATATATATATATATATATTGCAGATGATGTGGTCCTGATGGCTTCATCTGACCGGGATCTTCAGCTCTCACTGGATCGGTTCGCAGCCGAGTGTGAAGCGACCGGAATGAGAATCAGCACCTCCAAGTCCAAGTCCATGGTTCTCGCCTGGAAAAGGGTGGAATGCCAACTCCGGGTTGGGGAGTAGACCCTGCCCCAAGTGGAGGAGTTCAAGTACCTAGGAGTCTTGTTCACGAGTGGGGGAAGAGTGGATCGTCATCAGGCGGATCGGTGCGGCGTCTTCAGTAATGCGGACGTTGTATCGATCCGTTGTGGTGAAGAAGGAGCTGAGCCGGAAGGCAAAGCTCTCAATTTACCGGTCGATCTACGTTCCCATCCTCACCTATGGTCATGAGCTTTGGGTCATGACCGAAAGGATAAGATCACGGGTACAAGCGGCCCAAATGAGTTTCCTCCGCCGTGTGGCGGGGCTCTCCCTTAGAGATAGGGTGAGAAGCTCTGCCATCCGGGAGGAACTCAAAGTAAAGCCGCTGCTCCTTCACATCGAGAGGAGCCAGATGAGGTGGTTCGGGCATCTGGTCAGGATGCCACCCGAACGCCTCCCTAGGGAGGTGTTTAGGGCGCGTCCAACCGGTAGGAGGCCACGGGGAAAACCCAGGACACGTTGGGAAGACTATGTCTCCCGGCTGGCCTGGGAACGCCTCGGGATCCCCCGGGAAGAGCTAGACGAAGTGGCTGGAGATGGGGAAGTCTGGGCTTCCCTGCTTAGGCTGCTGCCCCCGCGACCCGACCTCGGATAAGCGGAAGAAGATGGATGGATGGATGGATATACACACATATATATATATATATACACATGCACCTGGGGATAGGTTGATGGGCAACACTAACTGGTCCCTAGTGTGTGAATGTGAGTGTGAATGTTGTCCGTCTATCTGTGTTGGCCCTGCGATGAGGTGGCGACTTGTCCAGGGTGTACACCGCCTTTCGCCGATTGTAGCTGAGATAGGCGCCAGCGCCCCCACGACCCATAAGTGGGAATAAGCGTGAGAAAATGTATATATATATATATATATATATATATATATCCATCCATCCATCCATCCATCTTCTTCCGCTTATCTGAGGTCGGGTCGCGGGGGCAGCAGCCTAAGCAGGGAAACCCAGACTTCCCTCTCCCCAGCCACTTCGTCTAGCTCTTCCCGGGGGATCCCGAGGCGTTCCCAGGCCAGCCGGGAGACATAGTCTTCCCAACGTGTCCTGGGTTTTCCCCGTGGCCTCCTACCGGTTGGACGCGCCCTAAACACCTCCCTAGGGAGGCGTTCGGGTGGCATCCTGACCAGATGCCCGAACCACCTCATCTCCTGATGATTGAGGGAACCCCTCATGAAACAGTTCTGTAGAGATTAAGTAGTCTTGTGATTTTTCCCACACCTACATATTGCGCTCTACCACGGTATCGAGCACTATTCTCTGGAGAATCCAATCAAGATATATATATATATATATGTGTATATACACACATACATACATACGGTATAGCGGTACTAGCATAGTATTGCGGTACTTGTGAATCAAAAAGGGTGCTATTTAACACCTGCATATAGGTTGCGGTCCTGTTGGAAACGCTCTTAAAATGAAACAAGAACGGACAAAAAGAAGAAAATCTACCTGAAAAGTTAGTGAAGAGACGACAGAAGGGCGAGAAGCGGTTTCGGAGAAGCCACTGTTGTGCGTCTTGTGGCGTCGTCGCGGGCAACAAATTCTGGGGATGAAAGCAGCAGGGAAAAAAAAACATATTAAAAGACAAATACAGGCAGGAAGTACATCATCGCAGGTGTTAGGAATGTTGACGGAGAGCTTTGCTCAACTGACTTCCATTCTGTAAATGGTCCCCTACAGCAGTGTTTTTCAACCTTTTTTGAGCCAAGGCACATGTTTTGCATTGACAAAATGCGGAGGCACATCACCAACAGAAATCATTAAAAAACGAAACTCAGTTGACAGTAAAAAGTCGTTGTCGCAATTGTTGGATATGACTTTAAAGCATAAACAAGCATGCATCAATATAGCTCTTGTCTCAAAGTAGGTGTACTGTCACCACCTGTCACATCACACCCTGACTTATTTGGACTATTTTGCTGTTTTCCTGTGTGTAGTTTTACTTCTTGTCTTTCGCTCCTATTTTGGTGCTTTTTTCTCTTTTTTTGGTATTTTCCTGTAGTCGTTTCAGATCTTACTTCGAGCGATATTTCCCACATCTACTTTATCCTTCTTCGTGGGGACATTGTCGATTGTCATGTCATGTTCGGATGTACATCGCCGTCTTTGCTCCACAGTAAGTCTTTGCTGTCGTCCAGCATTCTGTCTTTGTTTACTTTGTAGCCAGTTCAGTTTTTAGTTTCGTTCTGCTTAACCTTCTCCAAGCTTCAATGCCTTTTCTTAGGGACACTCACCTTTTGTTTATTTTTGGTTTAAGCATTAGACACCCTTTTACCTGCACGCTGCCTCGCGCTGTTTCCGGCATCTACAAAACAATTAGCTACCTGCTGCCACCTACTGATATGGAAGAGTATTACACGGTTACTCTGCCGAGCTTTAGACACCACCGACACTCAACAACAACACATCATTTGCAGACTATAATTACTGGTTTGCAAAAATATTTTTTGTTTTAAAGCATTTATCGGCCGATAATATCGACAGTCCGATATTATCGGCCGATAAATGGTTTAAAATGTAATATCGGAAATTATCGGTATCGGTTTCACAAAGTAAAATATATGAATTTTTAAAACGCCGCTGTACGGAGTGGTACACGGACAGAGGGAGAAGTACAGAGCGCCAATAAACCTTAAAGGCACTGCCTTTGCGTGCCGGCCCAATCACATAATATGTACGGCTTTTCACACACAAAAGTGAATGCAAGTCATACTTGGTCAACAGCCATACAGGTCACACCGAGGGTGGCCGTATAAGCAACTTTAACACTGTTACAAATATGCGCCACACTGTGAACCCACACCAAACAAGAATGACAAACACATTTCGGGAGAACATCCGCACCGTAACACAACATAAACACAACAGAACAAATACCCAGAACCCCTTGCAGCACTAACTCTTCCGGGACGCTACAATATACAACCCCCTTACCACTTCAACCTCCTCATGCTCGCTGCGGGAGAGCATGTCCCAAATTCCAAGCTGCTGTTTTGAGGCATGTTAAAAAAAATAATGCACTTTGTGACTTGAGTTGATTTATTTTGTAAAAACCTAGTTACGTTGTTTAATGCATCACAACAAAATTAGGCATAATGTTGTGTTAATTCCACGACTCTATATATCGGTATCGGTTGATACCGGAATCGGTAACTAAGAGTTGGACAATATCGGAATATATGCAAAAAAGCCATTCGCGGACATTTCTATACACAATCATAACAAAAAATATGCCTAAATAAAGTTTTGTGGAAGCAAAAAGGCTAACTTGGCATGATGTTAAAAATTGAGCATGTAGGTTATGTTAGCATTTAGGTCACCTAGCTATGCTAGCGTGTTCCACTCCTTAACATATGACATCTATTACATTGGACAAGTGCACAGTTAGTGTGTATGTCAAAAGTGGATCAAGTACACTATAGTGCTTTTTGGAAGACAAACTCAGCTCATTAGCATTAAAGCTACACACACACACAAAATGGTGTTTCTACTCAAACTCCATTCTAGCATCCATACACTAATCGTGGGGCTTCTGATACTGCAACCGGTTAACAATGATGGTGCAGACGGGGGTTGTACTTACGTCCGCTACCTGAACGACAGGCTCAGGCGCTTGGTGGTTTGGTGAAGTGTTTCTAAACAGGACCAGAAGACACGCAGGTGTTACTGGCGAGCAGGAAGAGGGAAGGGACATTTTGTTGTTTTTTTCACCCTTCTGCGACGGGGAAGCTGCTGGGTGTGCTGTTGAAGGCGGGTGACGGGGAGTTGTTGACGTAGGTAACCTCAGGCCAGGGAGAACACTGGAAGGAAAATGAAGACGTTTCATGTTGGGGCTCTAAAGTGCGGCCCCTTGCTCGTGTTTTATTTGATTAATTTTAAAGTCCTAAGAAGGACAGCTCCAGACTGGAGAAACTGATCAGGCGGGCCGGTTCTACGATGGGAATAAAAGTGGTGGCAGAGACGGTGGCAGAGAAAAGGACTGTGAAAAAACTAGTGAGCATCCTGGATGATGCCAGTCACCCTCTGCATAGCCAGAGGAGCCTGTTGAGTGCTAGACTGCTTCATCCCAAGTGCAGGACTAAAAAGACTCAAAAACTCCTTTGTCCCACATGCCATTAGACTGTACAACTCCTCTCTGGGGAGGGGGCGGGGGGTACTAGGATGACAGGGGATGCAAAACAATAACAGTGCAATACTTTTTCATAACATGGTCACGACTGCCTAGTTTCTCTTGTTGTATTCTTATTTTACGGTTATATTTTTATTCTCAATGCTGCTTTTTATTATTCTTATTGTAGTATTTTCATTTTTTGTTTCCATTTATACCCCCATTATTTACTTTTTAAATTGATCTCAACTCTGTACACTGCTGCTGGAAGTTTAATTTTCCTGAAGGAATCAATCAAGTTGTGGAAAGGTGTGGCCGGCAGTCCGACAGCGAGGCAGGGCACACCGTAGCCCGGCCCAAGATGGCGGCGAGGAGGCGTAGCCAGCAGTCCTACAGCGAGGAGGCTTGGCCGGCAGTCCTACAGCGAGGCAGGGCACGCCGGAGCACTGCCCAAGAAGGCGGCGAGGAAGCGTGGCCGGCAGTCCGACAGCGAGGCAGGGCACGCTGGAGCCCGGCCCAAGATGGCGGCGAGGGGGCGTGGCCGGCAGTCTGACAGCGAGGCAGGGCACGTCGGAGGCTGGCCCAAGATGGCGGCGAGGGGGCGTAGACCGCGAGCAAGCAGCGAGGCGGGGCGCGCCGTAATCAACCCCTCAAATATCATCAGGTGCGTGGGTCGCCCAGCTGGGCACAATTTAAATCTCCCCTCGTTCAGCATCGGCTTCCTTCTGGCTCCTTCTCTCTCCGTCTCTCCCCCCGGTGTTTACGGCCGCTGCACTTTTATACAGTGCGAGAGGAGATTTAAATTTTGCCCAGCTGGGCGACCCACGCATCTGTTAGTAAAGTGAATTATATTTATATAGCGATTTTTCTCTAGTGACTCAAAGCGCTTAACATAGTGAAACCCAATATGTAATTTTTACATTCAAACCAGTGTGGGTGGCACTGGGAGCAAGTGGGTAAAGTGTCTTGCCCAAGGAGACAACGGCAGTGACTAGGATGGCGGAAGCGGGGATCGAACCTGGAACCCTCAAGTTGCTGGCACGGCCACTCTACCAACCAAGCTATACCGCTAATATGTGTGGGGTTGATTCCGGCGCGCCACGCCTCGCTGCTTGCTCGCAGTCCACGCCTCCTCGCCGCCATCTTGCCCTGCCTCGTTGTCGGACTGCCGGCCACGCCTCCTCGTCGCCATCTTGGGCCGGGCTTCGGTGTGTGCTGCCTCGCTGTCTGACTGCCGGCCACGCCTCCTCGCCGCCATCTTGGGCCGGGCTACTGTGTGCCCTGCCTCGCTGTCGGACTGCCGGCTCCGCCTCTCCACAAAATCACTATTTATAAAAAATGAAAACGGGTCCCACAGACCCGAACAGCGTGACAGTGGAGCCGCAAAATTGAAAGCATGAAGCGGTGAGGACGAGTGTAAAAGCAATGCATCATAACAGAAGAAATGGAATGAAGCTTGGATGTTGAATGGGAGCAAGAGCCAGGCGAAAGAGAGTTCAATATTATTGGCAACTTCTATTTAATGAGAAAGCTGCGCTCCAAATAAAGTTCTGATCAACTGAAGATGAATAATACACCAACCTCAGTTAGGATGGTAGTTTCATACGAGGGCTGGTACTTCTCCTTCTCCTGTGGCGCTCTCTTCTCCATCTTCTCCCGGTCAGTCTTCTGCTTACGGTCGGCACCTTTAGGCTGAAAGGGACCGCGTCAGGGGTCACTCGACAGCACGGACACATACGCCACAACAACAACAAGGTGGAGGTCCCGGGCTCCGCTCGTTCTGCTCACCTTGAAAACTTTGACCTGGCAGGAGGCGGAGTGGAGGTGCTCGGCGTACTCGCCGCCCTCGTTCTCTTTGAACGTGTCGATCTGGATTCGGAAAGGGACGCCTTTCTCGCCGCCGTGCTTGCGCATAGTAAACTCTGTGCTGATGCAGTGGACCTGGGAGCGAGCAAAAGCAGAAACCTGAATACCAGCTTAAAAGTTTGGACACACCTTCTCATTCAATGCGTTCTTTATTTTCCCTCAATCAATATTTATGTGGAGAGACGTGGCCGGCAGTACGACAGCGAGGCAGGACACGCTGGAGCCCGGCCCAAGATGGCGGCGAGGAGACGTGGACGGCGAGCGAGCGGCGAGGCGGGGCGAGGCGGGAGCGACGCCGCAATCAAGATCAGGTGTGTGGATCGCGCACCTGAGGACAATTGAGTAATCCTCTCGCACTGTATAAAAGGGCGACAGCAGTGAACGACAGGGAGAGGCGGAGAGACGAGAAGGAGCCAGAGGGAAGCGGACGCTGAGAGAGACAGACTGAGAGCGCGAGAGAGGCGGCGACGCCCGAAGCAGGAAGGCAAGCGGCTGACGGAGCAGCTGAAAAGCAGTATTTATTGAAAAATAAAGAAGTCTAAACGTGCCGCCGCTATGTCCTTCCTTGACAGTCCTTGGAACCCGCACGACGGCTTGAGATGCCTGTCACAAGCGTCTCAAAGGGCTGTCACAATCACAAGTGTCTCAAAGGGCTGCAAGAGCCACAACGACATCCTCGGTTTAGATCCCACATCAGGGCAAGTAAAAACTCAACCCAGTGATATGACAATGACAAACCTTGGAGTTGACATGACTATTTAAATTGCGGATTGTCACTGAAGGCATCGCATCTATGAATGAACACATGTGGAGTTATGCACCGTATTTTTCGGACTATAAGTCGCAGTTTTTTTCATAGTTTGGTGCGACTTATACTCAGAAGCGACTTATGTGTGAAATTATTAACACATTACCGTAAAATATCAAATAATATTATTTAGCTCATTCATGTAAGAGACTAGACGTATAAGATTTCATGGGATTTATGGATTAAGAGTGACAGATTGTTTGGTAAAGGTATAGCATGTTCTATATGTTATAGTTATTTGAATGACTCTTACCATAATATGTTAGGTTAACATAGCAGGCACCTTCTCAGTTGGTTATTTATGCCTCATATAACGTACACTTATTCAGCCTGTTGTTCACTATTCTTTATTTATTTTAAATTTCCTTTCAAATGATTATTCTTGGTGTTGGGTTTCATCAAATAAATTTCCCCCAAAAATGCGAATTATACTCCAGTGCGACGTATATATGTTTTTTTTTTTTCTTTATTATGCATTTTCGGCAGGTGCGACTTATCCCGGTACTCCAGAGCGACTTATACTCCAAAAAATATGGTACTTAACAAAAAAAAGGTGAAATAACTGAAAACATATTTTATATTCTATTTTTTTTTTTTTTCAAAATAGCCACCCTTTGCTCTGATTACTGCTTTGCACAATCTCAGAATTCTCTCCATGAGCTTCAAGCACACCTGTGAAGTGAAAACCATTTCAGGTGACTACCTCTTGAAGGTCATGGAGAGAATGCCAAGGGGGTGCAAAGCAAAGGGTGGCTATTTTGAAGAAACTAGAATATAAAACATGTTTTCAGTTATTTCACCTTCTTCCACAGGTGTTCATTCATAGTTGGGATGCCTTCAGTGACAATCTACACTGTAAAAAGTCATGAAAACAAAGAAAACACATTGAATGAGAAGGTGTGCCCAAACCTTTGGCCTGTACTTGCAATTATTTTGTCTGCTGACTGCGTTACAGGTCCTGCCGATAGTCCTTTTAAGTCTCTGACGTGTTGGATGAACGAGTCGAAAAACTTCCAAAGTGTGCTTTTCCGTTCTCCAAAGTGGGAAAGTCCTGCTTTGCTGTCGTCGTGTGTCACCAAGCAAATGTTTTGTATTCTATTTTTGTCTGAATAGCCACCATTTGCTCTAATTACTGCTTTGCGCACTCTTGGCATTCTCTCCATGAGCTTCAAGCACACCTGTGAAGTGAAAACCGTTTCAGGTGACTACCTCTTAAAGCTCATCCAGAGAATGCCAAGAGTGTGCAAAGCGCACAGTAAAAGAGCACAGCTCCCTTCCCCCCAATCTCAGCACATTCTACAGCGGCACTATAGAGAGCCTGCTGACCAACAGCATCACTGTCCGGACTGGAGCCTGCTATGCCTCAGACTGGAAGTCTCTCCAGAAAGTGGTGAGGACGGCGGAAAAGATTATTAGGACTCCTCTTCCTCCTATCCAGTAGATGGCAAAAAGCAGCTGCCTGACCAGGGCTCTGCAAAGACTCCTCCCACCCCCAGCAAGGACTGTTTTCACTGCTGGACTCTAGGAAGAGGTTCCGCGGCCTCCGAAGCAGAACCTCCAGGTTCTGTAACAGTTTCTTCCCTCAGGCCGTAAGACTCTTGAACGCATCATAACTATTCCCTCAATTTCTCCCAAAATGGATTAACGGGCTGGAATAAAAAGACAATATTACATACGTCCATAAACCTGGATGCATATACAAAAGTGCAATATATTTATCTGTACAGTAATCTATTTATTTATATCTGCACCTTATTGCTTTTTTTTTTATCCTGCACTACCATGAGCTAATGCACCAAAATTTCCTTCTTATTTGTACTGTAAAGTTCAAATTTGAATGACAATACAAAGGAAGTCTAAGTCTAAGTCTTAACCAGACCAAAGGGTGGCTATTTTGAAGAAACTAGAATATAAAACATGTTTTCAGTTATTTCACCTTTTTTTTGTTAAGTACATAACTCCAAATGTGTTCATTCATAGTTTTGTTGTGACAATTTACAGTTTAAATTGTAAAAAGTCAACATTTTACAATTGATTTTAAAACCTTCCCTCATTATATCTCGGACCTAATCCAAATTAACACTCCTGCACGCGCTCTGATGTTCGAGAGCCAGCTCCTGCTTGTGGTGCCCAAAACCAGACTTAAAACCAGGGGAGACAGGGGTCTTCTCTGTGGTCAGCCCTAAGGTCTGGAACACTCTGCCCCTCCATGTTCCA
Source organism: Nerophis ophidion (assembly GCF_033978795.1). Lineage (NCBI taxonomy): Eukaryota > Metazoa > Chordata > Actinopteri > Syngnathiformes > Syngnathidae > Nerophis > Nerophis ophidion. The sequence goes on from NC_084616.1 coordinate 10,295,176, forward strand.
ACTGCTCCCACAGTGGAGTGTTTTAATTCTCGTCTTTATTCTTTGGATTTTAACACTCCGTGAGTTGTGTGGTCCTCTGTGTTTTTAAGATTTTGATTTTCTATTTATTGTTTTAATTGGTTTTACCCTTTAAAATCGTATGTAATCATATTTATTTTATATTGGTTTTATATTTATTTCTTTTTTGTTTTCATCCAGTCATTGGTGGAGCTAAGGATAATATTTGAATATTGTTTTTAATGTTGTTGTGCAGCACTTTGGAAAGATTTACATTATTTAAATGTGCTATACAAATAATGTGGATTGGATTGGATGAAAATAAAGAAAATGCATTAAAATTGAGAAGGTGTGTCCAAATTTTTTGGGCCTGTACTGTATGTAAGCCGGGTTTGTTTGAGAGTCCAAAACCACATTTACACTAAGCAGTCCTGTTCAGTACAACTCACAAGAACTGATCAGTACGGTAACCCGCCCAGATGTTTCTCGAACTACCGGTACGTTAATTTTTTTAATGTCACGAGCCTGAGTGAAAAAACCAGGAGGTCCACGCTACCTGGATGAAAACAGAGGTTCTCTTTGACGGTTCCCAAAGGTATTCCACGGTGTTAAGCTGGGTGGGGTTCACTCGGGGGTCCACGATGCCGACCGACATGGGGATATCTGCAACACACCCACGCACACTCATAAATAGGATAACATGCCAATATGAATAGGGGATTCCATTGAGTCATTTGTTTTCCCTCTTAAAGTCGTTTCAGACACTTTGCAGGTCCACTCACCTAGGTCCAGAATACGATCCCCGGGCCTGTTCCAGCGCCATCCCTCCAGCTGCTGGTGTTCCGTGTACTGAAGTCGGCGGTCGTGAAACACCACGCGAATGATGCTCTGCAATTTTACACATAAAGAGAGCTCAATGGAAAGAAACCCTTTGTACTTCATACTGCTTCTCGCACTCTATATTTATCCATCCATTTTCTACCGCTTATTCCCTTTTGGGGTCACGGGGGGCGCTGGCGCCTATCTCAGCTACAATCGGGCGGAAGGCAGGGTACACCCTGGACAAGTCGCCACCTCATCGCAGGGTCAACACAGATAGACAGACAACATTCCCACTCACATTCACACACTAGGGCCAATTTAGTGTTGCCAATCAACCTATCCCCAGGTGCATGTCTTTGGAAGTGGGAGGAAGCCGGAGTACCCGGAGGGAACCCACGCATTCACGGGGAGAACATGCAAACTCCACACAGAAAGATCCCGAGCCTGGATTTGAACCCAGGACTGTGGGAACTTCGTATTGTGAGGCAGACGCACTAACCCCTCTTCCACCGTGAAGCCCTCTATATTTATTAATATACAATTAATATTACAGATGTCCGATAATGGCTTTTTTGCCGATATTGTCCAACTCTTAATTATCGATTCGGATATCAACCGATACCGATATATACAGTCGTGGAATGAACACATTATTATGCCTAATTTAGTTGTGATGCCCCGCTGGATGCAATAAACAATGTAACAAGGTGTGGAGAGACACAGCCGACAGGCCGACAACGGGCGGAAAGCAGCAGCGCGGGCCCACCTGGAGGCCAGGAGGCGGAGCATGCGGCGGCGAGGAGAGGCGTGACACACGCGGAGCGACACTGCAGCGGCAATCTGAGCCAGGTGCGTATATTACACACCTGCTCACAATCTGTTTATCTGCTGCTAGAGTACAAAAAGGGCGAGGGAGGAACGAGCGAGAGAGCACTACGGAGGAGGAAACAACGGCCAGCAGACGAAGAGCGCGACGACCCACACCGAGAGAGCGATGACGCACCCCCGTGCAGCGGCAGCAGACAGGCCGGAAGAGCGCAGTAAAAAGCCAGCTGACAAAGGATTTATTGAAATAATAAATCAAGGTCAGAACTGTTATGATGCGTCATGTGTCAGGTGTCCCCGCAACCCACAAAAGGACGGCAGGAAGGCCGTCACATTGGCGCCCAACCGAGAAGGACCTGCAGAAGCGGAGGACGACGGCCTCATCTGGGCTCTCGTGGCAAGTTTCAACAGGCAGCTCGAGGAGAAGCGCCAGGAGACGAAAATGCTGGAAGTGCTGTTGGAGCAGACCGACCACCAGGGCGAGCTGGCGGGCAACACAGAAGAAGTTTACGTTGACGAAGACATTTATGTTGATGACGGTAAAGACGAAGATTAAGTTTATAAGGAAGAAATTTTCGTTGAAGATGAAATTTACTTTAATTACTCTAATTTATGTTAAAGAAGTTAAAAAGAAGTTGATGATGATGCAAAAGAAGTTAAAGAAGGTGAAGTCCAAGAAAATGATGAAGAAAAAGAAATAATTGAAGAAATTCTGGAAGATAAAGAAGATGAAGACGATGATGAAAAGGAAGTAGAAATCAAAGATGAAGACGAAGTCGAAAAACCTCAAGAAATTGAGAGAAAAGAAGTTAAAAAAGAAGAAATTGATGATGATGGAAAAGGATGATGGTTAAAGAAGTTGAAGTCCAAGGAAACGATGAAGAAAAAGAAATAAAGAAATTCTGGAAGATAAAGACGGTGAAGGCGAAGAGGACAAGGAAAAACTCACCGAGGACAAGGAGACAGAAATTCTTGGAGAAATGCAAAAGAAAGAAGAGGACAAAGAAGACAAGGAAAAACTCACCGAGGACAAGGAGACAGACATTCTTGGAGAAATGCAAGAAAAGAAAGAAGAGGACGCAGAGGACAAGGAAAAACTCACCGAGGACAAGGAGACAGACATTCTTGGAGAAATGCAAGAAAAGAAAGAAGAGGGCGAAGAGGACAAGGAAAGACTCACAAAAGACAAAGAAAAGAAAGACAAAGACAAAGGCAAAGAAGTCAGAGGGCCGCAGCAATTTTTTCCCCGCTCCGGGAAGGAAACGGGGGGTGGGGGGGGGGGTCCGGTCTCGAACTGGCGAGGGAGGTATGTGGAGAGACACAGCCGACGGGCCGACAACGGGCGGAAAGCAGCAGCGCGGGCCCACCTGGAGGCCAGGAGGCGGAGCATGCGGCGGCGAGGAGAGGCGTGACACACGCGGAGCGACACTGCAGCGGCAATCTGAGCCAGGTGCGTATATTACACACCTGCTCACAATCTGTCTATATGCTGCTAGAGTACAAAAAGGGCGAGGGAGGAACGAGCGAGAGAGCAGCACGGAGGAGGAAACAACGGCCAGCAGACGAAGAGCGCGACGACCCACACCGAGAGAGCGATGACGCACCCCCGTGCAGCGGCAGCAGACAGGCCGGAAGAGCGCGCTGAAAAGCGACGCGACCAAAGGGCCAGCTGACAAAGGATTTATTGAAATAATAAATCAAGGTCAAAACTGTTATGATGCGTCATGTGTCAGGTGTCCCCGCAACCCACAAAAGGACGGCAGGAAGGCCGTCACATTGGCGCCCAACCGAGAAGGACCTGCAGAAGCGGAGGACGACGGCCTCATCTGGGCTTTCGTGGCAAGTTTCAACAGGCAGGTCGAGGAGAAGCGCCGGGAGACGAAAATGCTGGAAGCGCTGTTGGAGCCGACCGACCACCAGGGCGAGCTGGCGGGCAACACAGAAGAAGTTTACGTTGACGAAGACATTTATGTTGATGACGGTAAAGAAGAAGATGAAGTTTATAAGGAAGAAATTTTCGTTGAAGATGAAATTTACTTTAATGGTGAAGTTTACGTTAATGATAAAATTTATGTTAATGATGAAGATTACGACGACGATGAAGATGACGATGATGATAAAATTTATGTTAAAGAAGTTAAAAAGAAGTTGATGATGATGCAAAAGAAGTTAAAGAAGGTGAAGTCCAAGAAAATGATGAAGAAAAAGAAATAATTGAAGAAATTCTGGAAGATAAAGAAGATGATGAAAATGAAGTAGGAATCAAAGATGAAGACGAAGTCGAAAAACCTCAAGAAATTGAGAGAAAAGAAGTTAAAGAAGAAGAAGTTGATGATGATGGAAAAGAGGTTAAAGAAGTTGAAGTCCAAGGAAATGATGAAGAAAAAGAAATAAAGAAATTCTGGAAGATAAAGAAGATGAAAACGGAGAAGGCGAAGAGGACAAGGAAAAACTCACCGAGGACAAGGAGACAGTATGACTTACAGTGGAATGAGGAGTACGGCACCCCGGTCCTTAGCTTTCTAGAAATGTGGCCCTCAAAATACTTCAGTTGAATATCCCTGCAATATCTTATTTATGTCATATGCATTACTTACTGTACAAAAGGTCTAAATAATTAATTAATAAATAACAAAAAAATGTTTTTAGAAGATTGTTAACACATTGGGACGGCGTGGCGCAGTTGAGAAAGTGGCCGTGCGCAACCTGAGGGTCCCTGGTTCAATCCCCACCTAGTACCAACTTTGTCACGTCCGTTGTGTCCTTGAGCAAGACACGTCACCCTTGCTCCTGATGGGTGCTGGTTAGCGCCCTGCATTGCAGCTCCCTCCGTCTGTGTGTGAATGGGTGAATGTGGAAGTAGTGTCAAAGCGCTTTGAGTACCTTGAAGGTAGAAAAGCGCTATACAAGTACAACCCATTTACCATTTTACATTCTTGGAGAAATGCAAGAAAAGAAAGAAGAGGACGCAGAGGACAAGGAAAAACTCACCGAGGACAAGGAGACAAACATTCTTGGAGAAATGCAAGAAAAGAAAGAAGAGGGCGAAGAGGACAAGGAAAGACTCACAAAAGACAAAGAAAAGAAAGACAAAGACAAAGGCAAAGAAGTCAGAAGGCCGCAGCAATTTTTTCCCCGCTCCGGGAAGGAAACGGGGGGGGGGGGAGGAGCATGTTTGGCCGGACTGGAGTCCGGCCTCGAACTGGCGGGGGAGGTATGTGGAGAGACACAGCCGACGGGCCGACAACGGGCGGAAAGCAGCAGCGCGGGCCCACCTGGAGGCCAGGAGGCGGGGCATGCGGCGGCGAAGAGAGGCGTGACACACGCGGAGCGACACTGCAGCGGCAATCTGAGCCAGGTGCGTATATTACACACCTGCTCACAATCAGTTTATCTGCTGCTAGAGTACAAAAAGGGCGAGGGAGGAACGAGCGAGAGAGCAGCACGGAGGAGGAAACAACGGCCAGCAGACGAAGAGCGCGACGACCCACACCGAGAGAGCGATGACGCACCCCCGTGCATCGGCAGCAGACAGGCCGGAAGAGCGCGCTGAAAAGCGACGCGACCAAAGGGCCAGCTGACAAAGGATTTATTGAAATAATAAATCAAAGTCAAAACTGTTATGATGCGTCATGTGTCAGGTGTCCCCGCAACCCACAAAAGGACGGCAGGAAGGACGGCAGGAAGGCCGTCACATTGGCGCCCAACCGAGAAGGACCTGCAGAAGCGGAGTCGTTTGAGACATTTGTGATTTGGGGCTATATAAATAAACATTGATTGATTGATTGATTGATTGAAGCGGAGGACGACGGCCTCATCTGGGCTTCCGTGGCAAGTTTCAACAGGCAGGTCGAGGAGAAGCGCCGGGAGACGAAAATGCTGGAAGCGCTGTTGGAGCCGACCGACCACCAGGGCGAGCTGGCGGGCAACACAGAAGAAGTTTACGTTGACGAAGACATTTATGTTGATGACGGTAAAGAAGAAGATGAAGTTTATAAGGAAGAAATTTTCGTTGAAGATGAAATTTACTTTAATGGTGAAGTCTACGTTAATGATAACATTTATGTTAATGATGAAGATTACGACGGCGATGATGATAAAATTTATGTTAAAGAAGTTAAAAAAGAAGTTAAAGAAAGTGAAGTCCAAGAAAATGATGAAGAAAAAGAAATAATTGAAGAAATTATGGAAGATAAAGAAGATGAAGACGATGATGAAAAGGAAGTAGAAATCAAAGATGAAGACGAAGTCGAAAAACCTCAAGAAATTGAGAGAAAAGAAGTTAAAAAAGAAGAAATTGATGATGATGGAAAAGAGGTTAAAGAAGTTGAAGTCCAAGGAAACGATGAAGAAAAAGAAATAAAGAAATTCTGGAAGATAAAGACGGAGAAGGCGAAGAGGACAAGGAAAAACTCACCGAGGACAAGGAGACAGAAATTCTTGGAGAAATGCAAAAGAAAGAAGAGGACAAAGAAGACAAGGAAAAACTCACCGAGGACAAGGAGACAGACATTCTTGGAGAAATGCAAGAAAAGAAAGAAGAGGACGCAGAAGACAAGGAAAAACTCACCGAGGACAAGGAGACAGACATTCTTGGAGAAATGCAAGAAAAGAAAGAAGAGGACGCAGAGGACAAGGAAAAACTCACCGAGGACAAGGAGACAGACATTCTTGGAGAAATGCAAGAAAAGAAAGAAGAGGACGAAGAGGACAAAGAAAGACTCACAAAAGACAAAGAAAAGAAAGACAAAGACAAAGGCAAAGAAGTAAGAGGGCCGCAGCAATTTTTTCCCCGCTCCGGGAAGGAAACGGGGGGGGGGGGGGGGGGGGGGGGGGGGTGAGAGCATGTTTGGCCGGACTGGAGTCCGGCCTCGAACTGGCGGGGGAGGTATGTGGAGAGACACAGCCGACGGGCCGACAACGGGCGGAAAGCAGCAGCGCGGGCCCACCTGGAGGCCAGGAGGCGGGGCATGCGGCGGCGAAGAGAGGCGTGATACACGTGGAGCGACACTGCAGCGGCAATCTGAGCCAGGTGCGTATATTACACACCTGCTCACAATCTGTCTATCTGCTGCTAGAGTCCAAAAAGAGCGAAGGAGGAACGAGCGAGAGAGCAGCACGGAGGAGGAAACAACGGCCAGCAGACGAAGAGCGCCACGACCCACACCGAGAGAGCGATGACGCACCCCCGCAGCGGACGCAAGCCCCGGACGCTGAAAGGCATGCATCGGCAGCAGACAGGCCGGAAGAGCGCGCTGAAAAGCGACGCGACCAAAGGGCCAGCTGACAAAGGATTTATTAAAATAATAAATCAAGGTCAAAACCGTTTTGATGCGTCATGTGTCAGGTGTCCCCGCAACCCACAAAAGGACGGCAGGAAGGCCGTCACACAATGTTTTCCAGAATAAATCAACTCAAGTAATGGAAAAAAGTGCCAACATGGCACTGCCATATTCATTATTGAAGTCACAAACTGCATTAGTTTTTTTTAACATGCCTTAAAACAGCAGCTTGGAATTTGGGACATGCACCCACTACAATTATTGGAAGTACTATACTTTGACTTCCACAAAGTGCATAATTTTTTTTCATTTCGTCTTAAACATGCCTCAAAGCAACAGCTACAAAAACAATGAAGGCACACAGCTTCAGTCCAGAGTAAACTAGAGCAGTGGTCCCGAACCACCGGGCTTGATTGGTACCGGGCCGCAGAATAATTTTTTATTAATTTTATTTTCTATTAAATCAACATAAAAAACACAAGATACACTTACAATTAGTGCACCAACACAAAAACACCTCCCCTTTTCATGCCAAAAAAAAAAAAGAAGTGGCCTACCTGTCAGTCAGAGCTTCTGAAATGCTGCGTTTTGTTGTATTTTTGTTTTTCCTCGACGCAGTCTATAAGCGACAACCGTGTGGTACTACTTTTTTTCGCTGTTTGCTTTTCATCCATCTTCCGCTTGTATTCATCGTGTATCTCCTTATGATTCTTGAAGAGGTAGGAGATATAATTGCTCATATAAAAAGGAAGACATCTTGGTTCCTCCTCGCATAACCAACTTTTTGCAGTCATTGCCAGTTTTTTATCCGCCAGAGACACTTTAAAATAATCCCAAACCATAGACACTAGAGATGCGCGGATAGGCAATTATATTATCCGCATCCGCATCACCAAAGTCGTCATCCACCCGACGTCCACCCGAGCCAACATTTTATCAGGACCGTACCCGCCCGCCGAAATACATCAGAGGTTGTCCGCCTTTACCACTCACAGAGCTATTTAAACTTGTTTCACAGAGTAATGATGACAATTGGAGCCGCTAACGTTCCCGCGACTATCCAATAGCGTTCATCCTGATGACAAGAATAAGGGCGTGCTGTGAAGCCATTGCCTTTGACACCGTCAACAACATGTACGAACCGAGTGTTGGTCCGGCAACATGTTTGTAGCTTCCGCAATTACACGTTCAGGATTGAAAGGCATACTGGGTGATACGGCGTACACTGATGGTTGTGATATTAACAACTTTAACACTTACTAATATGCGCCACGCTGTGAAGCCACACCCAACAAGATTTACAAACACATTTCGGGAGAACATCCTCACAGTAACACAACATAAACGCAACACAACAAATACCCATAATCCTTTGTATCCGTGACACTTCCTGAATATATTTTACACCCCCGCGCCCACCTTACCGACGCACGGAGGGGTTGCTGCTAGCGGGGTGTATAAAATAGTCAGAAAGTGTCATGAATACAAAGGATTATGGGTATTTGTTGTGTTGCGTTTATGTTGTGTTACGGTGAGGATGTCCTCCCAAAATGTGTTTGTCGTTCTTAATTGGTGTGGCTTCACAGCGTGGCGCATATTACTAAGAGTGTTAAAATTGTTTATATCACAACCATTAGCGTACTCTGTGTCACCCAGTATGCCTTGCAGTCGTGTGCGTGTTGCCGCGGGAGCCACACACAACATGATGCTGGACTGACAAGCAGATCGTACATGTTGTAGTAGGCGACAAAGCCGATGGCTTCATAGCACGCCCTAATACTTATTATCTGGGTGACTACCGGCAGTCATTCAGGAGAATTATAGCGTCTCTTATTGTCTTCTTCGCTTTATGACACGGGTCTTAAATGGCACTTTGAATGGCAAAGGATACCGATCCCAGAACCATGCACATCAAATATTTCCGGATGGTTCAACCGCCACCCGCCCGAATCTAATTAAAATCTTATTTTTTCGTCATGTCAACCGCCCGACTCCACGGATGAGACCGCAAACCGCGCATCTCTAATAGACACGGTGTCGTTAGTCCCCGAGCGAGCTGGCTTGTTAGCCACGGCTGCAGCACCGGCAACAACACACTCTTGTTGTTATTATGCTGCGCTCGCGGCGGTTTGAAGAGGTCATCAAGAGTCGCCAGTAAACTTCTCATGCTGCAACTCCTGTGTTGTGTGTGGGAGAGGGGAGGGGTTGCTGACTGGGAGACGCAACTGCTCTGTATTTCTCCCTACGTCCGTGTACAGCGGCGTTTTAAAAAGTCATTAATTTTACTTTTTGAAACCGATAATTTCCGATATTACATTTTAAACCATTTATCGACCGATAATATCGGCAGTCCGATATTATAGGACAGCTCTAATTAATATTTATAAAATATCAATGGAATATTATTTTTATTAAGATAATAGTATATATTATTGATATATGTACTACAATAATCAGAAAATTACTATCTAATTATGTATATTAATTCAATACAATGTAAATAATTGCATGATGGTTGTCCTAAAGGTTTGGCGTACTGTACAAAAAGTGCACTTTAATTTAGTGTTGCGTTATGCCATGGGTGTCAAACTCTGGCCCACGGGCCAAATTTGGCCCGCCGTGTAATTTCATTTGGCCCTTGAGGCAATAATAAATTAACTTTAGAGCTGGCCCGCCGGTATTATACAGTGGCGGTGCCGCTGTACCACCGCATTCAAAGCAAATTTACATACTTGCCAACCCTCACGGTTTTTCCAGGAGAATCCCGAATTTCAGTGCCCCCCCCCAAAAATCTCCCGGGGCAACCCTTCTCCCGGATTACCACCCAAACAACAATATTGGGGGCGTGCCTTAAAGGTACTGGTTTTAGCATCCTCTACAAGCTGTCGTCAAGTCCGCTTTTCCTCCATACAAACAGCGAGCCGGCCCAGTTACGTGATATATGCGGCTTCTACACACACACAAGTGAATGCAAGGCATACTTGGTCAACAGCCATACAGGTCACACTGAGGGTGGCCGTATAAACAACTTTAACACTGCTACACCACACTGTGAACCCACACCAAACAAGAATGACAAACACATTTCGGGAGAACATCTGCACCGTATCACAACATAAACACAACAGAACAAATACCCAGAATCCCTTGCAGCACTAACTCTTCCGGGACGCTACAATATACACCCCAAACAAAACTCGATTTTGCATGTCACTATAAAGTTATATAAGCCTTGCTTGTTCAATATTCAATGCAAAACTTGTTTGGGTCCCTATTAAAAGGTTAAGTTGTTCAACTTTGGCCCGCAGCTTTGTTCAGTTTAGAATTTTGGCCCACTCTGTATTTGAGTTTGACACCCCTGCGTTATGCCTACATACCTTCACCATTTTACCGGAGATTTCCGGGAGTTCACCGATTTTCCGATTGTCAAGCATGATGATTTCGTAGGACTGCCCTGGAACAACAAAAGTGCACTCTGGGTAAAAACAAAGACTCACTCTTATATGATAAATGCCAGCAAACAGCACCACTTGCGAGGTGATTTCCATCGAGCGGTGATTACCGCCATGTGGTATTTGAAGTGCTGACCTTGGTTGAGGTAGGTGAGTGTTTCATCGTGCAGTTTGACAGCTGGCGAGGTAGCGGCGCAGAGAACGTACTGGAAGGGAAGGACCTTGTTGTCGGCGTCCGGTGGCAAGTTGGACTCCTCCTGCTTGAAGATGGGCAAGGCCAGGACGTCGCTGCAGGAACGACAGACACAGGGGGGGAAACTGAATGATGTGGCCATGGATCATTTCAGGAGAGGTACCAGTCTGGATGAGGGGCTAGCAGACCCGAGTTGTCACCCGGGGACAACAACCACTCTCCTCCACTCAGCTGGACTTCCATATTATACAAATCCCAAAAGCAGTGAACTTTGCATAAAATGGTAAATAAAACCAGAAGACAATAATTTGCAAACCCTTTTCAACTTATATTCAATTGACTAGACTGCAAAGATGGCTGTGTCATCCGCGTACTTCTGGATGTGACACAGCTCTGAGTTGTAGCAGTTGTAGGGTGAAGAGAAGAGGGGCCAGCACCGTTCCCTGCGGTGCTCCGGTGCTGCTGATCACAGTGTCAGACGTGATGTCCTTCAGTCTGACGTACTGTGGCCTGTCGCTGAGGTAGTTCCAAATCCAGGCAACCAGGAAGGGGTCTGGATTTTGAACTACCTCACCGACAGGCCACAGTATGTCAGACTGAAGACGTATTTGGAACATCCCACAGGTGAACAGGCTAATTGGGAAAAGGTGGGTGCTATGATTTGGTATAAAAGTAGCTTCCATGAAATGCTCAGTCATTCACAAACAAGTACGGGGCGAGGGTCGCCACTTTGTCAACAAATGCCTGAACAAATTGTTTAAGAACAACATTTCTCAAGCAGCTATTGCAAGGAATTTAGGGATTTCACCATCTACGCTCCGTACAGTAATATCATCAAAAGGTTCAGAGAATCTGGAGAAATCACTGCACGTAAGCCATGATATTACGGACCTTAGATCCCTCGGGCAGTACTGCATCAAAAAGCAACATCAGTGTGTAAAGGATATCACCACATGGGCTCAGGAACACTTCAGAAAACCACTGTCAGCAACTACAGTTGGTCGCTACATCTGTAAGTGCAAGTTAAAAACTACTATGCAAAGCCAAAGCCATTTATCAACAACACCCAGAAACACTGCCGGGCCTCGCTGGGCCCGAGCTCATTTAAGATGGACTGATGCAAAGTGGAAAAGTGTTTTCTGGTCAGACAAGTCCACATTTCAAATTGTTTTTTGAAACCGTGGACGTGGTGTCCTGCGGACCAAAGAGGAAAAGAACCATCAAGATAGTTCTAGGCGCAACGTGTAAAAGCCAACATGTGTGATGGTATGGGGGTGTATTAGTGGCCAAGGCATGGGTGACTTACACATCTGTGAAGGCACCATTAATGCTGAAAGGTACATACAGCTTTTGGAGCAACATATGGAGCAACGTTATCATGGACGCCCCTGCTTATTTCAGCAAGACAATGCCAAGCCACGTTACAAGCCACATGTTGCAATGTGTTTCTGCCATTAAATTCAAAGTTAATGATTATTTGCAAAAACAAAAATACGTTTCTCAGTGTGAACATGAAATATCTTGTCTTTGCAGTCTATTCAATGGAATATAAGTTGAAGAGGATTTAAGATAAAAGATTACAGTTGGTACAAAATGCGGCTGCTAGACTTTTGACAAGAACAAGAAAGTTTGATCACATTACGCCTGTACTGGCTCACCTGCACTGGCTCCCTGTGCAATTAAGATGTGACTTTAAGGTTTTACTACTTACGTATAAAATACTACACGGTCTAGCTCCATCCTATCTTGCCGATTGTATTGTACCATATGTCCCGGCAAGAAATCTGCGTTCAAAAGACTCCGGCTTATTAGTGATTTCTAAAGCCCAAAAAAAGTCAGCGGAGTATAGAGCGTTTTCTGTTCTCTGAAATGCCCTCCCGGTAACAGTTCGAGATGCTACCTCAGTAGAAGCATTTAAGCCTCACCTTAAAACTCATCTGTATACTCTAGCCTTTAAATAGACCTCCTTTTTAGACCAGTTGATCTGCCGCTTCTTTTCTTTTTTCTCCTATGTCCCCCCCTCCCTTGTGGAGGGGGTCCGGTCCGATGACCATGGATGAAGTACTGGCTGTCCAGAGTCGAGACCCAGGATGGACCGCTCGCCTGTGTATCGGTTGGAGACATCTCTACGCTGCTGATCCGCCTCCGCTTGGGATGGTTCCCTGTGGACGGGACTCTCGCGGCTGTCTTGAATCCGCTTTGAACTGAACTCTCGCAGCTGTGTTGGAGCCACTATGGATTGAACTTTCACAGTATCATGTTACACCCGCTCGACATCCATTGCTTTCGGTCCCCTAGAGGGGGGGGGGTTGCCCACATCTGAGGTCCTCTCCAAGGTTTCTCATAGTCAGCATTGTCACTGGCGTCCCACTGGATGTGAATTCTCCCTGCCCACTGGGTGTGAGTTTTCCTTGCCCTTTTGTGGGTTCTTCCGAGGATGTCGTAGTCGTAATGGTTTGTAGAGTCCTTTGAGACATTTGTGATTTAGGGCTATATAAATAAACATTGATTGATTGATTGATTGATTTGTTGTATTCTCTTTTTATTTACCATTTACACAATGTGACAACTTCACTGGCTTTGGGTTTTGTATATCAATTTAACAATTCAATTATTTTATATTCGCATCCACTGCAGCCATGGAAGGGAGTCCCGACATCTGCGGCCCCTTCTCAAAGTTCCTTCTATTTCCCACCTTGGGTTTCTTTTGAGTTTTCCCCTTACCTGGATGAAGGTTTAGATCAGGTGATGTAACTTTGTCAAAGCCCTTTGACACACCTGTGATTAAGAGCTGTATAAACTCATTTCCACTGGTTAATATCCAGCTGCTTTAGTCAGTAAAATCGAGGCACCACAAACAAATACCAAAGTGTCCAGCCTGGATGGCACCTTTTCCTCCCGACAGAACAATTTACAGTGCAAACATCTGCTTTAAAGGGAAAGAGCAAACATTGACGAGACGTGGCTACTGCCCCTATAAATAAAGAGAGGTGATGATGACACCACATAATTATAAAAGAAGGACATACTTTATGTTTGATGCGACATGTTGTACTTATAAGGCTTCATCGACAATAATAATAAAAGTAGAAGGTGCCTGTGGAGAGGCGGAGCCGACAGTCCGACAGACAAGCAGGGCACGCTGGAGCCTGGCCCAAGATGGCGGCGAGGCAGCGACGGCGAACGAGCGGCGAGGCGGGGCGCACCGGGAGCGAAGCCTCAATCAAGATCAGGTGCGTAGATCACGCACCTGGGGACAATCATGCAATCCTCTCGCACCGGTTGAAAGGGCGGCAGGCGTGAACGTCGGGGAGAGAGGCGGAGAGACTGGAAGAAGCAGGAGTGCAGCTGACGCAAAGCGAGAGAGGAGGATAGCCGAAGACAGACGACAAAGGAGCGGAAAAGAGGAGCGGGAAAGCAATCTGGACTGAGGTGTTTATTGAAATATATACAAAGTCAAACTGCTCGAAGTCATGTCCTTCCTTGGTGGTCCGTGGAACCCGCAAAGGCGACGGCTTGAGACCGTCACAGTGCCATTTAAAAAATGTCAAAAATAATTATCTATAAGAAGTTTGGGTTTTTTACTTCGAATTGGACTTTTGCCGTGATAGAACCAATGTTGTAATAGCGTTAAGTAAAGAGACTAGCTGTTGTGTGAACTTGCAGCGTTCCGCTCATGCAGTTGTTTGTGTGTGTTTTGACATTTGCACCGTTTTTTCCTTTGCATTACTTCTTTTTAAAATGTGCAAAATCCTACCCTGGACTTGTAAGCAGTGTTGCCAGTTCCGTTAATTGCAAGTGGCTTTGGGCTAAGTCCCCCCACCCCCAGCAAATTTTGTGAGTCACAAGTTTCAGGTCAGTTATTTGGGCTTGCTTTTCTGTCCCCACAATGCAGCAAAAAATACAAGTGCACTGGTAGGTTGTTGGTCCTTTCCCGCCAAATCTTTCCTGGTGAACTGGACTTGGTCGGACCCAAAAGTTACTCACGCAGTGGACGTACATGCTAGGCGTGTAACGGTACACAAACATTTCAGTTTGGTACCTCGGTTCTGAGGTCACGGTTCGGTCATTTTCGGTACAGTAAGAAAACAACAAAATATACATTTTTTGGTTATTTATCTACCAAATTTGCAAAATCTATCACCCAAAATCATTTTCTTAGTGTAATATTTGAAGTTAAGTAATGTGAAACCTTGGATAGGTCAATAATTCATAACAACATTGATTTTGATTCAATATTTTCTTTTGAGCAATGACAGTTTGAAAGAAAAAAAAAACAGCCGTTTTATTAGCCAACGTTGCAACTTTTTCTAAATTACATTTAGCCTTTAACCTTTTTTCTTTCACTTTTGTTTATGTTTTTGTTTATTTTAATAGTATTTTTAGAATGTGCCGTGGGCCTTTAAAACATTAGCTGTGGGCCGCAAATGGCTTCCGGGGCAGACTTTTGACACCCCTGCTATAGATAATAAAAAAATAAAATTGGATAAATCTATGGGTAAAAAGCAGAGCCTGGTGACGCATGCGTGTTTATCATAACTCTCTCGCTCTCTCTGTCTTTGCTGCGTGCACAATTTGTTTTGTTTTTAACCCCTTCTTAACCCTGAACGTACATTGAAAATACATGCAACCCTAACTTAAAATGCCGGACATTTGAGGCATTTAAGAAACTCCACCCGGACAGCCCCGCAAAAGAGGAGGTATTGTCAGTCTATCGTAGCCCGGTCGCTGCTAGCATGCCGTGTGTTGTGCCTTGGTGTGCAATGTTTACACAACGTGCGGCCCGCTACTTAATATATCTGTGTGGAAACTCGTTCGGTACACCTCCGAACCGAACCGAAATCCCCGTACCGAAACGGTTCAATACATATATACGTACCGTTACACCCCTAGTACACGCGCCTACGCCGACAACAACAAGTGAAAAAACGGAGTGAGAATTAGTGGCGGTAGGTGCGGAAAATTTCATATAAATATACAAAACCCAAAAACAGTGAAGATGTCACGTTGTGTAAATGGTAAATAAAAAGAGAATATAACAAATATTTTTCAACCTATATTCAGTTGAATAGACTGCAAAGACAAGATATTTCATGCTCACACTGAGAAACTTCTTTTTTTTTGTGCAAATAATCATTAATTTAGAATTAAATGGCAGCAACACATTACAAAAAATGCATTTTTACCAGTGTGTTACATGACCTTTCCTTTTAACAACACTCAGTAAAGGTTTGGGAACTGAGGAGACACATTTTTGAAGTGAAATTCTTTCCCATTCTTGCTTGATGTACAGCTTAAGTTGTTCAACAGTCTCCTGCCTCATATCTTAGCCTCCATACATTTTCAATGGTAGACAGGTCTGGACTACAGGCAGGCCAGTCTAGTACCTGCCCTCTTTTACTAGAACAGAATAGAAGGTACTTTATTGATCCCTGGGAGAAATTCAGCACAACAGTTTGCTCATAATAAACAATAGTAATAATAAATAATATAATTTATATAAACTATTATATATATATATATATATATATATATATATATATATATATATATATATATATATATATATATATATATTCTACATTTAAGAGCAGTCAAGAAGGAACATATGCATTATACAGTCTGATGGCTGTCGGTATGAAGGACCTCCTGTGTCGTTCCGTGTTGCATTTTACTATGAAGCCACGCTGTTGTAACACGTGGCTTGGCATTGTCTTGCTGAAATAAGCAGGGGCGTCCATGATAACGTTGCTTGGATGCCAACATATGTTGCTCCAAAAGCTGTAAGGACCTTTCAGCATTAATAGTGCCTTCACAGATGTGTAAGTTACACATGCCTTGGCCACTAATACACACACATACCATCAAATAAAAGTTGACTTTTACACTTTGCGCCTAGAACAGTCCGGATGGTTCTGTACCTCGTTGGCCCGGAGGACACAACATCCACAGTTTCCAAAAACAATTTGGAAATGTGGACTCGTCAGACCGCAGAACACTTTTCTACTTTGCACCAGTCCATATTAGATAAGCTCGGGCCCATCTAAGCCGGCGATGTTTCCGGGTGTTGTTGATAAATGGCTTGGGCTTAGCGTAATAGAGTTTTAACTTGTACTTACAGATGTAGTGACCGAGTGTAGTTACTTTTTGATGGTGTGCCGCTTGAGGGATCCAAGGTCACGGGCATTCAATGTTGGTTTTCAGCCTTGCCGCTTACGTGCAGGGAGTTTGATGATATTACGGAGCGTAGATGGTGAGATACCGCTTCTAAACACAGTTTGAAATGTGGACTCATCAGACCACTTTTCCACTTGAGTTGCTGCTGCAGACTGAGTGTGAGATAACTGCTCCCGAGCTTCAAGAGGTAGTCACCTGACATGGTTTTCACTTCACAGGTGTGCTTGAAGCTCATGCAGAGAATGCCAGGAGTGTGCAGAGCAGTAATCAGAGCAAAGGGCGGCTATTTAGAAAAAAATAGTGTTCATTCATAGTTTTGTTGTGACAATCTACAATGTAAGAGTTTGGGTTTCCTGTGGTATTGGACAGAAAGGAGGACTTTTTTTCTCCTCCATTTGAAAATGTGGACGTTCTCATCACTACTGTCTGATTCCAATCAATGCAAGTCATCATAATCAGCTAATTCACCAACCTGTATTATTGTCTTCATGAAAGAAAGGGATGTTAAACATGATTGTATTATCATTAAACACATTTAACTTGTTACCAAACCTCTCTTCCATAAATAAATGAATATAAATGATATATATGATGGGTACCTCATGCTGTACGCCCCGGCCCCCAGCTCTTGGCCGATGCCCGACAGACTGGCATCGAAGTCCTGGACCAGTCCGGACTCGATCACCTCGTCAGTGAGAGGCAGCTTTAAAGCCCAGGCCATGTTGAAAGTGTGCAGATGTCAACGAGGTTCTGTTCCTGGGAGCACCTTTAGTCCAACTTTTGACCTTTGGGGGGGAATATAGTAGAGTGCATTTACATTTACAAAGAAAACAGTGTGTTTTAATCAACAAAAGTGTTGGACGATGGAGGTAATAATAATAATGTCGTGTAAGATTTGAGGACATAACGGTAATATGCAGTACTTGTGTGGTTACTTAAACTCAGCTGCCACTTTATCCATATTGTATATAGTAGTTTTATCACGTTAGAACATTGTATATAGTAGTTATGTCGCGTTATAACATTGTATATACTTGTTTTGTCGCGTTATAACATTGTATATACCAGTTTTATCGCATTAGAACATTGTATATACTAGTTTTATCACGTTATAACATTGTATATACTAGTTTTGTTGCGTTATAACATTATATATACTAGTTTTGTTGCGTTATAACATTGTATATACTAGTTTTGTTGCGTTATAACATTGTATATACTAGTTTTGTTGCGTTATAACATTGTATATACTAGTTTTGTCGCGTTATAACATTGTATACACTAGTTTTGTTGCGTTATAACATTGTATATACTAATTTTGTTTCATTATACCATTATATATACTAGTTTTGTCGCGTTACAACATTGTATATACTAGTGTTGTCACGTTATAACATTGTATATAATAGTTTTGTCGCGTTACAACATTGTATATACTAGTTTTGTTGCGTTATAACATTGCATATACTAATTTTGTCTCATTATACCATTATATGTACTAGTTTTGTTGCGTTATAACATTGTATATACTAGTTTTGTCATGTTATAACATTATATATACCAATTTTGTCACATTATAACATTATATGAACTAGTTTTGTCATGTTACAACATTATATATACTAGTTTTGTCACGTTATAACATTGTCTATACAAGTTTTGTCGCGTTATAACATTGTATATACTAGTTTTGTCGAGTTATAACATTGTATATACTAGTTTTGTCAAATTATAACATTATATGTACTAGTTTTGTCATGTTATAACATTATATATACTAATTTTGTCACGTTATAACATTGTATATAGTAGTTTTGTCACATTATAAGTACTAGTTTTGTTGCGTTATAACATACTAGTTTTGCCACATCATAACATTATATATACTAGTTTTGTCGCGTTATAACATTGTATATACTAGTTTTGTCAAATTATAACATTATATGTACTAGTTTTGTCATGTTATAACATTATATATACTAGTTTTGTCACCTTATAACATTGTATATAGTAGTTTTGTCACATTATAAGTACTAGTTTTGTTGCGTTATAACATATTACTTTTGTCACATCATAACATTGTATATACTAGTTTTGTCACGTTAGAACACAGTATTTAGTAGTTTCATCACGTTAGAACACAGTATTTAATAGTTTTGTCACGTTAGAACACAGTATTTAGTAGTTTTATCACGTTATAACATTGTATATACTAGTTTTGTCACGTTAGAACACAGTATTTAGTAGTTTTATCACGTTAGAACACAGTATTTAGTAGTTTTGTCACGGTAGAACACAGTATTTAGTAGTTTTATGACGTTAGAACACAGTTTTTAGTAGTTTTATCACGTTATAACATTATATATACTAGTTTTGTCACGTTAGAACACAGTATATAGTAGTTTTTATCACGTTAGAACACAGTGTATAGTAGTTTTATCACGTTAGAACACAGTATTTAGTAGTTTTATCACGTTAGAACACAGTATATAGTAGTTTATCAGGTTAGAACACAGTATTTAGTAGTTTTGTCACGTTATAACATTGTATATACTAGTTTTGTAACATTATAACATATGTACTAGTTTTGTCATGTTATAACATTATATATAGTAGTTTTGTCACATTATAACATTATATATAAATGGGTTGTACTTGTATAGCTCTTTTCTACCTTCAAGGTACTCAAAGCGCTTTGACACTACTTCCACGTTTACCCATTCACACACACATTCACACACTGATGGAGGGAGCTGCCATGCGAGGCGCTAACCAGCACCCATCAGGAGCAAGGGTGAAGTGTCTTGCTCAGGACACAACGGACGTGATGAGGTTGGTACTAGGTGGGGATTGAACCAGGGACCCTCGGGTAGCACACGGCCACTCTCTCACTGCGCCACGCCACTAGTTTTGTCATCTTATAACATTATATATACCAATTTTGTCACATTATAACATTATATGTACTAGTTTTGTCATGTTACAACATTATATATACTAGTTTTGTCACATTATAACATTGTATATACTAGTTTTATCACGTTAGAACACAGTATTTAGTAGTTTTATCACGTTATAACATTGTATATACTAGTTTTGTCACGTTATAACATTGTATATACTAGATTTGTCACGTTAGAACACAGTATTTAGTAGTTTTATCACGTTATAACATTGTATATACTAGTTTTGTCACATTATAACATTGTATATACTAGTTTTATCACGTTAGAACACAGTATTTAGTAGTTTTATCACGTTATAACATTGTATATACTAGTTTTGTCACGTTATAACATTGTATATACTAGATTTGTCACGTTAGAACACAGTATTTAGTAGTTTTGTCACGTTATAACATTGTATATACTAGATTTGTCACGTTAGAACACAGTATTTAGTAGTTTTATCACGTTATAACATTGTATATACTAGTTTTATCACGTTAGAACACAGTATTTAGTAGTTTTGTCACGTTATAACATTGTATATACTAGATTTGTCACGTTAGAACACAGTATTTAGTAGTTTTATCACGTTATAACATTGTATATACTAGTTTTGTCACGTTAGAACACAGTATTTAGTAGTTTTGTCACGTTATAACATTGTATATACTAGTTTTGTCACGTTAGAACACAGTATTTAGTAGTTTTGTCACGTTATAACATTGTATATACTAGTTTTGTCACGTTAGAACACAGTATTTAGTAGTTTTATCACGTTATAACATTGTATATACTAGTTTTGTCACCTTAGAACACAGTATTTCGTAGTTTTATCACGTTATAACATTGTATATACTAGTTTTGTCACCTTAGAACACAGTATTTCGTAGTTTTATCACGTTATAACATTGTATATACTAGTTTTGTCACGTTAGAACACAGTATTTAGTAGTTTTATCACGTTAGAACACAGTATTTAGTAGTTTTATCACGTTGGAACACAGTATTTAGTAGTTTTATCAGGTTAGAACACAGTATTTAGTAGTTTTGTCACGTTATAACATTGTATATACTAGTTTTGTAACATTATAACATATGTACTAGTTTTGTCATGTTATAACATTATATATACTAGTTTTGTCACATTATAACATTATATATACTAGTTTTGTCATCTTATAACATTATATATACCAATTTTGTCACATTATAACATTATATGTACTAGTTTTGTCATGTTACAACATTATATATACTAGTTTTGTCACATTATAACATTGTATATACTAGTTTTGTCACGTTAGAACACAGTATTTCGTAGTTTTATCACGTTATAACATTGTATATACTAGTTTTGTCACGTTAGAACACAGTATTTAGTAGTTTTATCACGTTATAACATTGTATATACTAGTTTTGTCACGTTAGAACACAGTATTTAGTAGTTTTATCACGTTAGAACACAGTATTTAGTAGTTTTATCAGGTTAGAACACAGTATTTAGTAGTTTTGTCACGTTATAACATTGTATATACTAGTTTTGTAACATTATAACATATGTACTAGTTTTGTCATGTTATAACATTATATATGCTAGTTTTGTCACATTATAACATTATATATACTAGTTTTGTCATCTTATAACATTATATATACCAATTTTGTCACATTATAACATTATATGTACTAGTTTTGTCATGTTACAACATTATATATACTAGTTTTGTCACGTTATAACATTGTATATACTAGTTTTGTCACGTTAGAACACAGTATTTAGTAGTTTTATCACGTTAGAACACAGTATTTAGTAGTTTTGTACCTCGGGCTGGCAAAGAGTGCAGCAATGTTGATGTCATGTCTTCCTTCGCTCCAGCACGAAAACAAACATGTCGGGCTCGGCCTCCCCGGTGTCCCCGTCAGACGTCCACTCCTCCCTGCGAGGAGAACAGCGAGCAGGCGAGAGTCTGCAGGAATAATTTGTTCAATTCGTTCAACGTCGCTTTTTTTGTTTGTAAATGGAGTCAGGAAGAGGATCCGGCGTCTTTCCGCTCGCGGGACTTCTTCGTGTTCCTTTTTCCCGGCTAGATGAGCGCACTGCTGCCCCCCTGCGCACGGAAGTGGTTTAACACTCACTAAATGAATATTTTCTTACTATATATCTTTTTTATTTCAATTTTATCATTAAAAATAATGTGCCTTCATGCAATTGTGCATCTTTTAAAATGTAATCATCATATTATCATACTTGCCAACCCTCCCGGATTTTACGGGAGACTCCCGAAATTCAGCGCCTCTCCAAAACCATCCTCCTCCAGCTCCATGCGGACCCAAGTGACGTGTCTACAGCCTGTTTTCACGTCCGCTTTCCCACAATATAAACTGAGTGCCTCCCCAATGACGTTTTAACTGTAGAATGATCGAGGGCGAGTTCTTGGTTTCTTATGTGGGTTTATTGTTAGGCAGTCTCATTAACGTCCTCCCAGCGCGGCAACAACACACAACAACAGCAGTCACGTTTTCATCTGCCGTTAACAGCAATGTTGTGACACTCCTAAACAGGACAATACTGCCATCTACTGTGCATGCATATGTGACAATAACATCTACGGCTTTTAGAGCGGTGGTTCTCACCTTTTTTCAGAGATGTACCCCTTGTGAACATTTGTTTAATTCAAGTACCCCCTAATCAGAGCGAAGCATTTTTGGTTGAAAAAAAAAAAAGATAAAGAAGTAAAATACAGCACTATGTCATCAGTTTCTGATTATTCAATTGTATAACAGTGCAAAATATTGCTCATTTGTAGTGATCTTTCTATGGGAAAAAAAGATATAAAAATAACTAAAACTTGTTGAAGAATAAACAAATGATTCATTTATAAATAAATATTTCTACACATACTGCGATGAATGGCGACTTGTCCAGGGTGGTCACCGCCTTCCGCCCGATTGTAGCTGAGATAGGCACCAGCGCTCCCAAAGGGAATAGGCGGTAGAAATGGATGGATAGATAGCTGTAAATATACTCCCTCCCCTCTTAACCACCCCCCACCTCCCGAAATCGGAGGTCACAAGGTTGGCAAGTATGTATTATCATGTAACTGCAGCACGGTGCTACAAAGGGTTAGGGCGTATGCCTCACAACACGAAAGTCCTGGGTTCAATCCCGGGCTCGGGATCTTTCTGTGTGGAGTTTGCATGTTCTCCTTGTGACTGCGTAGGTTCCTTCCTCCACCTCCAAAGACATCCACCTGGGGATAGGCCCCTCCCACCTCCAAAGACATGCACTTGGGGATAGGCCCCTCCCACCTCAAAGACATGCACCTGGGGATAGGCCCCTCCCACCTCCAAAGACATGCACCTGGGGATAGGCCCCTCCCACCTCAAAGACATGCACTTGGGATAGGCCCCTCCCACCTCCAAGGTTTCATATTGTCATCCCATTGGGTTGAGTTTTTTCTTGTCCTGAAGAATCTTCTGGAAAATACTATAGTCAAAGATCCTCTATATGACAGGAACACTCTGCTGTTTTGAGGACCTGCTGCAGAAAATGGTAGTCAAAGATCCTCTACGTGACAGGAACCCTCTGCTGTTTTTGAGGACATGCTGCCAAAATGTCAACCCTATATGTGACAGGATCACGCTGCTGTTTTGAAGAAATCCTCTGGAAAATACTAGTCAAAGATCCTCCACGTAACAGGAACACTCTGCTGTTTTTGAGGACGTGCTGCAAAAAAAAAAAATATGCAAATTTAAAGATCCCTCTATGTGACAGGAGCACTCTGCTGTTTTAAATAACTTATTGGAATGTACTAGTCAAATATCCCCTACATAACAGGAGCACTCTGCTGTTTTGAGGACGTGCAGCAAAAAAAAGGTATTTAAAGATCCTCTACTTGACAGGAGCACTCTGCTGTTTTAAGAACCTGCTACAGAAAATGGTAGGCAAAGATCCTTTACTTGACAGGAGCACTATGCTGTTTTTGAGGACATGCTCCAAAATGTGACAGGATCACTCTGATGTTTTGAATAATCTTCTGGAAAATACTAGTCAAAGATTCTCGGCGTGGACAGGAGCGCTCTGCTGTTTTTAAGGTAAGGACCTGCTGCAGAAATGGTCATCAAAGATCCTCTAATTGACAGGAGCGCTCTTCTGTTTTTAAGGATCTGCTGCAGACAATGATCGTCAAAGATCCTCCATGTGACAGGAACATTCCTTTGTTTTGAAGATATTCCGGGAAATATTAGTCAAAGATCCTCTACGTGACAGGAGCACTCTGCTGTATTTGAGGACATGCTGCAAAAATCCCAATCAAAGATCGTTTATGGTGACAGCATCAGATTGCTGTTTTAAATAACCTCATGGAAAATACTAGTCAAAGATCTTCTATGTGACAGAAGCACTCTGCTATTTTGGAGAATCTTCTGAAAATACTATAGTCAAAGATCCTCTATGTGACAGGAGCCCTCTAGCTGTATTTGAGGACATGCTGCAAAAATGCTAATCAAAGATCCTCCATGTGACAGGTTGACTCTGCTGTTTTAAAAAATCTCCTGGAAAAATACCAGTCAAAGATCCTCTATGTGACAGAAACACTGCTGTTTTGAAGAATATTCTGGGAAATATTCGCCAAAGAATCCTCTGTGTGACAGTAACACTCTGCTGTTTTGAAGAATAATTCTGGAAAATATTAGTCAAAGATCCTCCACGTGACAGAGCACTCTGCAGTTTTTGAGGACATGTTGCAAAAATCCAAATCAAAGATCCTCTATGTGACAGCATCAGGCTGCTGTTTTAAATAACCTCATGGAAAATACTAGTCAAAGATCCTCTATGTGACAGAAGCCCTCTGCTGTATTTGAGGACATGCTGCAAAAATGCTAATCAAAGATCCTCTATGTGACAGGATCACTCTGCTGTTTTAAAAAAATCTCCTGGAAAATACCAGTCAAAGATCTTCTATGTGACAGGAACACTGCTGCTTTGAAGAATATTCTGGGAAATATTAGCCAAAGATCCTCTATGTGATAAGAAAACTGTTGTTTTGAAGAATATTCTGGAAAATGTTAGTCAAAGATCCTCCTTGGACAGGAGCACTCTGCAGTTTTTGAAGACATGCTGCAAAAATGCTAATCAAAGATCCTCTATGTGACAGCATCAGGCTGCTGTTTTAAATAACCTCATGAAAATACTAGTCAAAGATCCTCTATGTGACAGAAGCACTCTGCTGTTTTGGAGAATCTTCTGGAAAATACTATAGTCAAAGATCCTCTATGTGACAGGAGCCCTCTGCTGTATTTGAGGACATGCTCCAAAAATGCTAATCAAAGATCCTCTATGTGACAGGATCACTCTGCTGTTTTAAAGAACTCTCCTGGAAAATACCAGTCAAAGATCCTCTATGTGACAGGAACACTGCTGCTTTGAAGAATATTCTGGGAAATATTAGCCAAAGATCCTCTATGTGATAAGAAAACTCTGCTGTTTTGAAGAATATTCTGGAAAATATTAGTCAAAGATCCTCCACGTGACAGGAGCACTCTGCAGTTTTTGAGGACATGTTGCAAAAATCCAAATCAAAGATCCTCTATGTGACAGCATCAGGCTGCTGTTTTAAATAACCTCATGGAAAATACTAGTCAAAGATCCTCGATGTGACGGAAGCACTCTGCTATTTTGGAGAATCTTCTGGAAAATACTATCGTCAAAGATCCTCTATGTGACAGGAGCCCTCTGCTGTATTTGAGGACTTGCTGCAAAAATGCTAATCAAAGATCCTCTATGTGACAGGATCACTCTGCTGTTTTAAAAAAATCTCCTGGAAAATACCAGTCAAAGATCCTCTATGTGACAGGAGCACTGCTGCTTTGAAGAATACTCTGGGAAATATTAGTCAAAGATCCTCTACGTGACAGGAGCACGCTGCTGTTTTTGAGGACATGCTGCAAAAATGCTAATCAAAGATCCTCTATGTGACAGCATCAAGCTGCTGTTTTAAAGAACCTCCTGGAAAATACTAGTCAAAGATCCTCTATGTGACAGGGGCACTCTGCTGTTTTGAAAAATCTTCTGGAAAATACTACAGTCAGAGGTCCTCTATGTGACAGGAGCCCTCTGCTGTATTTGAGGACATCCTGCAAAAATGCTAATCAAAGATCCTCTATGTGACAGGATCACTCTGCTGTTTTAAAAAACCTCCTGGAAAATACTAGTCAAAGATCCTTGAGATCAAAGTGACAGGATCACTGCTGTTTTGAAGAATATTCTGGAAAATGTTAGTCAAAGATCCTCCACGCGACAGGAGCACTCTGCAGTTTTTGAGGACACGCTGCAAAAATGCTAATCAAAGATCCTCTATGTGACAGGATCAAGCTGCTGTTTTAAAGAACCTCCAGGAAAATACTAGTCAAAGATCCTCTATGTGACAGGGGCACTCTGCTGTTTTGAAAAATCTTCTGGAAAATACTACAGTCAGAGATCCTCTATGTAACAGGAGCGTTCTGCTGTTTTTAAGGGCCTGCTGCAGAAAATGGCAGGCAAAGATCCTCTACACTACAGGAGTCCCCTGCCGTATTTGGGTACCTACTGCAAAAATGCCAGTCAAAGATCCTTTATGGAACAAAAACCATCATCATACATTATTAAAGATGAGTTTAATGACTTTTCCAGACAGAAAATGACCACAAGAAAAACCAAAAACCTTCCTGTCGTCACATCAAAGATAACAAAAGATGGTTATGTACATTTTATAAGTTAGTAGAACTATTTAACAATATTTCAGTCCTTCCATAAAACACTCCGCAAGCAAAAATCGAGACATAAACATTACTTCTTCATCCTTTTAAAGGTTGCAACATCTTCATCAAACAACAACTTCTTTTCACCTCTAAAGTGCAAACATTACGGTAATTATTTATAATTCCCTCACATGGATTAATATTAGCTTTATTAAAAAGGTCTTCAGAGTGCG
Source organism: Nerophis ophidion (assembly GCF_033978795.1). Taxonomy (NCBI): domain Eukaryota; kingdom Metazoa; phylum Chordata; class Actinopteri; order Syngnathiformes; family Syngnathidae; genus Nerophis; species Nerophis ophidion. The sequence goes on from NC_084616.1 coordinate 10,321,843, forward strand.
TATGGAATGTGTCCTAAATGGAATTCTTCATCAACTTGGTATTGAAAGACCAAGGCGCAGTAAGGAGGACTCACACTGATGGACCACAGTAAGGAGGACTCACACTGATGGACCACAGTAATGAGGACTCACACTGATGGACCACAGTAAGGAGGACTCACACTGATGGACCACAGTAAGGAGGACTCACACTGATGGACCACAGTAAGGAGGACTCACACTGATGGACCACAGTAAGGAGGACTCACACTAATGAACCACAGTAAGGAGGACTCACACTGATGGACCACAGTAAGGAGGACTCACACTGATGGACCACAGTAAGGAGGACTCACACTGATGGACCACAGTAAGGAGGACTCACACTAATGAACCACAGTAAGGAGGACTCACACTGATGGACCACAGTAAGGAGGACTCACACTGATGGACCACAGTAAGGAGGACTCACACTGATGGACCACAGTAAGGAGGACTCACACTGATGGACCACAGTAAGGAGGACTCACACTAATGAACCACAGTAAGGAGGACTCACACTGATGGACCACAGTAAGGAGGACTCACACTGATGGACCACAGTAAGGAGGACTCACACTAATGAACCACAGTAAGGAGGACTCACACTGATGGACCACAGTAAGGAGGACTCACACTGATGGACCACAGTAAGGAGGACTCACACTGATGGACCACAGTAAGGAGGACTCACACTGATGGACCACAGTAAGGAGGACTCACACTAATGAACCACAGTAAGGAGGACTCACACTGATGGACCACAGTAAGGAGGACTCACACTGATGGACCACAGTAAGGAGGACTCACACTGATGGACCACAGTAAGGAGGACTCACACTGATGGACCACAGTAAGGAGGACTCACACTAATGAACCACAGTAAGGAGGACTCACACTGATGGACCACAGTAAGGAGGACTCACACTGATGGACCACAGTAAGGAGGACTCACACTGATGGACCACAGTAAAGAGGACTCACACTAATGGACCACAGTAAGGAGGACTCACACTGATGGACCACAGTAAGGAGGACTCACACTGATGGACCACAGTAAGGAGGACTCACACTGATGGACCACAGTAAGGAGGACTCACACTGATGGACCACAGTAAGGAGGACTCACACTGATGGACCACAGTAAGGAGGACTCACACTGATGGACCACAGTAAGGAGGACTCACACTGATGGACCACAGTAAGGAGGACTCACTCTGATGGACCACAGTAAGGAGGACTCACACTGATGGACCACAGTAAGGAGGACTCACACTAATGGACCACAGTAAGGAGGACTCACACTGATGGACCACAGTAAGGAGGACTCACACTGATGGACCACAGTAAGGAGGACTCACACTGATGGACCACAGTAAGGAGGACTCACACTGATGGACCACAGTAAGGAGGACTCACTCTGATGGACCACAGTAAGGAGGACTCACACTGATGGACCACAGTAAGGAGGACTCACACTGATGGACCACAGTAAGGAGGACTCACACTGATGGACCACAGTAAGGAGGACTCACACTGATGGACCACAGTAAGGACTCACACTGATGGACCACAGTAAGGAGGACTCACACTGATGGACCACAGTAAGGAGGACTCACACTGATGGACCACAGTAAGGAGGACTCACACTGATGGACCACAGTAAGGAGGACTCACACTGATGGACCACAGTAAGGAGGACTCACACTGATGGACCACAGTAAGGAGGACTCACACTGATGGACCACAGTAAGGAGGACTCACACTGATGGACCACAGTAAGGAGGACTCACACTGGTGGACCACAGTAAGGAGGACTCACACTGATGGACCACAGTAAGGAGGACTCACACTGATGGACCACAGTAAGGAGGACTCACACTGATGGACCACAGTAAGGAGGACTCACACTGATGGACCACAGTAAGGAGGACTCACACTGATGGACCACAGTAAGGAGGACTCACACTGATGGACCACAGTAAGGAGGACTCACACTGATGGACCACAGTAAGGACTCACACTGATGGACCACAGTAAGGAGGACTCACACTGATGGACCACAGTAAGGACTCACACTGATGGACCACAGTAAGGAGGACTCACACTGATGGACCACAGTAAGGAGGACTCACACTGATGGACCACAGTAAGGAGGACTCACACTGATGGACCACAGTAAGGAGGACTCACACTGATGGACCACAGTAAGGAGGACTCA
>NC_084616.1:10326581-10416581 GCF_033978795.1 Nerophis ophidion
CATGGATATGTATATATACACATATAGACATATATGTGTGTGTATATACACACATATATGTATATATATATACATACATAATATGTATATATACATATATACATACATATGTACACACATGGATATGTATATATACACACATATATAAACATGTGTGTATATATATATACACATATATATGTATATATACATACACATATGTATACTATATATGCATATATACATGTGTATATATACACACACATATATATATACACATACATATATATATATTTATAGAAATACATACAGCATATATACATATATATGGGTATGTATATACATGTTTATATACATATATGTGTATATATACACACATATAAACATACATATATATGTACATATACAGTATATACATATGTATACATGTCCATGTATATATGTATACATTATGTAAGTACCATGCGTTGGTGGTATAGTGGTTAGCATAGCTGCCTTCCAAGCAGTTGACCCGGGTTCGATTCCCGGCCAACGCACAACTTATGTTAATATATCCAAGGGGCGCTGATCCATTGTCTTCCGAGACTTACGGATGCCAACAACAACAATATATATTTATAATATAATATGTAGATATGCATATTAAAATGTAATTTCAATATAATGTAAAAAAAAAAAAAAGGATAGATGGTGATAGTCCGACACATTCTTACTAGTATACCCTCTCAAGGCCCAAGCAGTTTGTTTACATGCTTTTTTTATATTTCTCTTTGCTATTTGGGCTTATTGGACCCTAAGTAGAATAAAAACTAAGAATCATCTTTTGATATGATGTGCTTAGTCCATAAGTACACAAACGTGTACTCCATGTCATGCTAATTCTTATTTTTACACTTTTTCCAAATTCCACTGTATGTGACTTTCTTCTGACACCACCAGATGGCAGTATAAGTGTCCACATAAGTGGCCATAAGACCCCAATTCGGTAGTGTACACCATTTTGGAAATAGGAGCTAAAAGGTTCTCTAAGCCTTTAGAGGTCTAAAGAAGCTATGGACATGATATGAGTAGAAAATAACTACATTTAGTTGAGATAATAATGAGTCATATATTGGAATATGGGATCCTTTATTTTAAATTAGTTTTAACTATTAAATGAACCAACAATATGACTTATTTTATATTTGTGGAATATATTGGACACTGTGTTGTCAAGCTTATGAGATGCGATGCAAGTGTTACCATTGTTCTTTTTTTTTATTTTTATATATATATATATATGTCTATAATAATGCCAATGAAGGATTTTTCATCACTGCTGTGTTGAAATTGTTACTAATATTGATACTGTTGTTGATAATCATTTTTGTTTCACTACTTGTAGATTGTTTTGTGTCATGTTTGTGGGTCCTTTCCGTTGCTCCGTTTATTGCTATTCTGAATGTTGCTGGAATTGGATTGCATCATTATGGTATTGTTGTGCGTTGTTTTGTTGGATTGATGAATAAAAAAATAAAAAAAATACAAATAAATACATTGCTGGCTTTCGGTGACTCTTATTTTGTTAGCGCAGAAAGGCTGGAGTGTTTCTCGCTTTCCTGTCGGTCGTTTTTTCTTAATAATGATCTCACGAGACTCTCGTCAATCAAGTGACCAAAGTGACGTCTTATTGAAGATTCACGATCGCTCATTTCTAGGTCTATTTTTTTGAAATACCTGGCCGGGGACACACCCTCCGCCATCGACGTAACGGGCCCCCCCTGCTGTTAAGTGTACTGACTGAATGCATAAGTGCTAAGTGCAGTGCACTGAAGGATGCACTCAACACGGCGAATGCACACTTCTGGATGGACACTTACCAGCCATCTTGACTGCCAAACCTTTCTGAGTGTCAAAAGCAGACAGGAAATGGGGAAGAAAGTCCATTGCTCCTTTCACACAGAAGACCATAACAGAGCCGGGACAACACCTGACACACCAAATTGTGCACCCCACCTATTTGATGCGTGGCGTCGTAATCATGTGATGACGGCATGCCGTGTCGCTGTGTGAAAGGCACAGGTCCTGGGTCCGCCGTCTGTGATGTGTCATCCCTGTGTGAAAGAGCCAAACCGGGTCGACGGTGACAACGTCCCGCCTTCGGAAGCAGACAAGTGGCCCCCCTTGTCCTTGCAGATGTCCAAACGACTTGTTTGTGCAGTAAAATTAAGTTTTGGGAAGTTGTCAAGACAGTGATGATGACACAGAGGCAGGAAAACCCCCAAAACTACAATCTAAATAATATTGTCTGACTAATGACGTCATCAAGCCCCCCTGCCTTGTTAACAGCACACCAAATGTGTTCCATATGATTGTGCTTTGAAGTTTTAACTGCTTTTTATCTAACAAATTGTTCTTAGGATCATTTCTATTTGCTTTTACTTCTGTTTTAAATCTTATTTTATAGTCTGTCCTTTGCCTCTATTTCTTTGTTCTTCAACTGGAGTTGTTGTTAAAGGGCTTTATAAATAAAGTTGGTATGGTACGCTGCAACATTTTTGTTATGTTATTCATATTTTATTACTCATAACCACAACTGATTTGTGCCGATTAAAAAAAAAAAATCTAACAACTAATATAGTTTTTATGTTATTAATGTTTTATTATTTATAACCAGCCCCCCCCCCCCCACTCTGTTTTTTTTAATCTAACAACTACTATTGTTTTTATGGTTTTTAACATTTTATTACTCATAACCAGACCCCCCATTCAATTAATTTGTGCCAATTAAAACAAAAAAACAACTATTATAATTTTATGTTATTAACATTTTATTACTCATAACCAGCCCCACTCGTTTAATTAATTTGTGCCAATTAAAAAAATAATCAAACGATTATTAAAAATTTTGTAATTATTATTTTATTACTCATAACCAGCCCCACCCCCTTCAATTAATTTGTGCCAATTAAAAAATCTAAAAATTATTATAATTGTTATGTCATTAACATTTTATTACTCATAACCAGTTCAATAAATTTGTGCCGATTCAAAAAAAATCTAACTATTAGTGTTTTTATGTTATTAACATTTTATTACTCATAACCAGCCCCCCACCCCACTATGTTCAATTTGTTTGTGCTGCTTTTTTAAATTGTTTATCTAACAACTATTATTGTTTTTAACATTTTATTACTCATAACCAGACCCCCACCCTGATCAATTCATTTGTGCCAATTAAAAAAATAATCTAACAATTAATATAATTTATAATTTTTATGTTATTAAACTTTTATTATTCATAACCAGCCCCCCATTTCAATTAATTTGTGCCGATTAAAAAAAAAAAATCTAACTATTAGAGTTTTTATGTTATTAATATTATATTACTCATAACCAGAACCCCTGTTCAATTAATTTGTGCCAATTAAATACAAATCTAACAGTTATTATGATTTTTATGTTATTAACATTTTATTACTCATTACCAGCACCCCACCCTGTTCAATTCTTTTGTGCCGATTAAAAAAAAATAACAACTATTAAAGTTTTTTTGTTATTAACATTTTATTACTCATAACCAGCCTCCTCAACCCTATTTAATCCTTTTGTGCCGATTAAAAAAACCCCAAATATTATAATTTTTATGTTATTAAAATTGTATTATTCATAACCAGCCCCCCCCTCCTCCCCCAACCCCACTCTGTTCAATTTGTTTGTGCTGGTTTCTTAAAATTTGTATCTAACATATAACTTGGTATATGAAACATGCTAACCAATCTCATGCTAACATTAGCACACATGCTAAATGTCAGCATTTTAATGTAAGCATGCTAACGCTTCAGGCTAGCTCTGTAGCTCATTTTGTACAGTTACAACTAAAAGTCTCGGATTCAGACACTCGTCACCATCTTCAAAGTCCAACAACACCCGGCCAGAGGTCCAGGGCATAGATTGCAGGCCCATCAAACTTTCAACGGGAAATTTCTAGTTATTTATAACCAGCTCCTACCAACCTTGTCAAAATGTCCCCAAACTTGTCCCTGAGTCATACAACTTGGTATATGAAACATGCTAACTGTTCTAATGCTAATGTTAGCACACATGCTAAATGTTAGCATTTTAATATAACGCATGCTAACGCTTCAGGCTAGCTCTGTAGCTCATTTTGTACAGTTACAACTAAAAGTCTCGGAATCAGACACTCGGCACCATCTTCAAAGTCCAACAACACCCGGCCACAGTTACAGGGCATAAATAGCAGGCCCATCAAAATTTTGGCGGGAATTTTCTAGTTATTTATAACCAGCCCCTACCAACCTTGTCAAAATGTCCCCAAACTTGTCCCTGAGTCATACAACTTGGTATATGAAACATGCTAACTGTTCCAATGCTAATGTTAGCACACATGCTAAACGTTAGCATTTTAATATAATGCATGCTAACGTTTCAGGCTAGCTCTGTAGCTCATTTTGTACAGTTGCAACTAAAAGTCTCGGATTCAAACACTCGGCACCATCTTCAAAGTCCAACAACACCCGGCCAGAGGGACAGGGCATAGATAGCAGGCCCATCAAACTTTCAACAGGAATTTTCTAGTTATTTATAACAGGCCCCTATCAACTTTGTCAAAATGTGCCCAAACTTGTACTTGAGTCATACAACTTGGTATAGAAACATAATAACTGTTCTAATGCTAACGTTAGCACACATGCTAAATGTTAGCATTTTGATGTAAGCATGCTAACGCTTTAGGTTAGCTCTAGACCTCATTTTGTACAGTTACATCAAAAACTCTCGGATTCAGACACTCGGCACCGTCTTTAGAGTACGGTAGCTTGTGACATACGTTAGAATTACTTAAAAACTGTAACAGCACAAAGTAAAATTTTACAGCACAAACGAATGGCGGTGTTATTTGAATATTTGCAACGATAAGGGGAGTCAACTTCACCCGGTACTAGGTCTGGGAACGAACTACGGTGCCAATATTTTGCACACTCAGGACTTAAGTAGACAGTGCTCTTGTTAAAGTGTACTGGCTGAAGTATTCCATAAATCTGCGCACTCAAAACAGCGATCAAAGCTCACCACCCGAAACAGTCGCTATCTGGGCTACATGGGCGACGACGAGGGACTACCAAACCTTTCCGAACGTAAAAAGAACGACTTGGAGAATGTGCGCACTCTGGGAGCAAGTACACTGGATCCTGCAGTAGTCCTTTCGAGACACTGCTGTAGTCCTTTTTGTGCATAAGTGTGAAGTACGGACGGACCGAGTATTTGTAGAACGGTTGAGTTGGTGAGAGCAGTGGTGGGCACTTACCACCCTCAATGGACGCCATCCTGGCTTGGTAGCGACACACATTTTCCAGGGTTAAGTGCGCAACAACCGTAATGGACTCGGGACACTGTAAGAAAGTAAGTACACAGTATTAAAGTGTACTGGCAGCAAATGCCTTCAGTTCTTGCATTGATTCCTGTATTCCCACTAACTTCCTTGTTTTTTTCCTGGTATTTACAAAACAAAAAGTTTCCTTCTACTGCGCCTGGAAAATGTTAATCTTGCTGGTGTTTTTCAGTGTCTGTCGCCGGTTGCAGAACCAAACGCGCACCACCTCCCGGTCGTAGTTGAGCTCCTTGGCGATCTCTGTGATCTCCTGACCCGTCGGCAAGGAGTTCTTCTCGAAGTAGGAGTTCAGCACCTCTATGGCCTGGGGCGTGAAGCTGGTGCGCCGCTTGCGCTTTTTGGACGGCTCGCCGCCGACGAACTCCATCAGGTTCTGTTGGCCCTTCAGGTTCCAGTGCTCTGCCTCGGCCAACCACTTCTCCAGTACTGGCTTCAGCTTCTGGGCGCTCTTTGGGGTGATGTCCAGCTTTTCAAACCTGGAAGAGAGCGGACTAATTATCCTTTAGGACAAGTATACACAGCAGCAACACAGTCTGAAAGACTTTCAACTAAAGGACTACTGGCAGAACGGCATCAGAGAATGCTACGTACTCAAGGACGTAGAGGAAGAAGATCAGCAGGACTACGTGGCCTAATGGTTTAGGCGTCTGACTTTGGATCAGAAGATTAAGGTTTCGAGTCCCTTCGTTGTCAAGTTACAGTACCCCAGTTTGACTACATTTCTTTTGTGAACAATTATTTTTCACAGCAAGTATACACAACAGCAACACAGTTCGAAAGACTTTCAACAAAAGGACTACTGACAGAACAGCATCAGAGATTGCTACGGACACGAGGACGTAAAGGAAACAGATCCCAAGGACTACGTGGCCTAATGGATAAGGCGTCTGACTTTGGATCAGAAGACTAAGGGTTTGAGTCCCTTCGTAGTTGTGATTCCTTTAAAAGTTACATGATTGCATATCTCTCTTTGACTACATTGCTTTCATGAACAGTTTTTATTCACGAAAAGTATACACAGACCGAAAGACTAGCAGCAACACAGTCCGAAAGACTTTCGAAAAAAGGACTACTGGCAGAACGGCATCAGAGAATGCTACGGTGTCGAGGAACAAGGTCAGAAAGACTACGTGGCTTAATGGATAAGGCGTCTGACTGCGAATTAGAAAATTAAGAGTCAATGTCCCTTCGTGCTGGTTTTTCCTTAATGGTTGCATGATTTCATATCTCTCTTTGACTACATTGCTTTAATGAACAATTTGTATTCACAACAAGTGTACACAGCAGCAACACAATCCGAAAGACTAGCAGCAACACAGTCCGAAAGACTTTCACCCAAAGGACTACTGGCAGAACGGCATCAGAGAATGCAACGGATTCAAGGGCGTAGAGGACGAAGATCAGAAGGACTACGTGGCCTGACTTAGGATCAGAAGATTAAGGGTTTGAGTCCTTTCGTGGTTGTCTTTTTCCCTAAAGGCTGCATGATTTCGAGTCCCTTCGTGGTTGTCTCACTTTAGAAGTTATATGATTACATACCTCTCTTTGTCTACATTGCTTTTAATGAACAGTTTTTATTTAGGACAAGTACACACAGCAGCAACACAGTCCGAAAAGACTTTCACCCAAAGGACTACTGACAGAACGGCATCAGAGAATGCTACGGACTCAAGGAGTTAAAGGAAGAAGGTCTGAAGAACTACGTGGCCTAATGGATAAGGCGTCTGACTTTGGATCAGAAGATTAAGGGTTCGAGTTCCTTCGTGGTTGAATTGGTTTGAAAGTTACTTGATTACATATCTCTCTTTGACTACATTGTTTCAAGTACAATTATTATTCAGGACAAGTATACCCAGCAGCAACACAGTCCGAAAGACTTTCAACAAAACGACTACCGGCAGAACGGCATCAGAGAATGCTACGGACTCAAGAGCGTGAAGGAACAAGGTCAGAAGGACTAAATGGCCTAATGGATAACGCGTCTGACTTTGTATCAGAAGCTTGAGGGTTCAAGTCCCTTCATTGTCGTGTTACAGTACCTCAGTTCGACTCCAATCCTTTTATGAACAATTATTTTTCACGACAAGTATACACAACAGCAACACAGTCTGAAAGACTCTCAACAAAAGGACTACCAGCAGAACGGCATCAGAGAATGCTACGGAATCAAGGAGGTAGAGGAAGGACTACGTGGCCTAATGGAAAAGGCGTCTGACTTCGGATCAGAAGATTAAGGGTTCAAGTCCCTTCGTGGTTGTATTCCTTTAAAAGTTACAAGATTACATATCTCTCTTTGACTACATTGCTTTTATGAACAATTATTATTCACGACAAGTATACACAGCAGCAACAAAGTCCGAAGACTTTCAACAGAAGGACTACTGGCAGAAGGACATCAGAGAATGCTACGGACTCGAGGACGTAAGGGAAGAAAGACTGAAGGACTATGTTACCTAATGAATAAGGTGTCTGACTTCGGATCAGACGCTTGAGTGTTTAAGTCCTTTTGTTGTCGGGTTCCTTTTAAAGTTACATAACTCTTTTTGACAACATTCCTTCCATGAACAATTATTATTCACGGCAAGTATAAACAGTAGCAACACAGCCCGAAAGACTTTCAACTAAAGGACTACCGGCAGAACGGCATCAGAGAATGCTACGGACTCAAGGACGTAGAGGAGAAGGTCAGAAAGGACTGCGTGGCCTAATGGATAAGGCGTCTGACTTCGGATCAGAAGATTAAGGGTTCGAGTCCCTTCGTGGTTGTATTCCTTTAAGAGTTACATGTTTACATATCTCTCTTTGACTACATTGTTTCATGTACAATTATTATTCAGGACAAGTATACACAGCAGCAACACGGTCCAAAATACTTTCAACAAAACGACTACCGGCAGAACGGCATCAGAGAATGCTACATACTAAAGAGCGTGAAGGAACAAGGTCAGAAGGACTATGTGGCCTATTGGATAAAGCGTCTGACTTTGTATCAGAAGCTTGAGGGTTCAAGTCCCTTCATTGTCGTGTTACAGTACCTCAGTTCGACTCCAATCCTTTTATGAACAATTATTTTTCACGACAAGTATACACAACAGCAACACAGTCTGAAAGACTTTCAACAAAAGGACTACAGGCAGAACAGCATCAGAGAATGCTACGGACTCAAGGACGTAAGGGAACAAAACTGGAAGGACTATGTGGCCTAATGGATAAGTCGTCTGTCTTCGGATCAGAAACTTGAGGGTTTAAGACCCTTCGTTGTCGTCTTACAGTACCTCAGCTTGACTCCAATCCTTTTATGAACAATTATTTTTCACGACAAGTATACACAACAGCAACACAGTCTGAAAGACTTTCAACAAAAGGACTACCAGCAGAACGGCATCAGAGAATGCTACGGAATCAAGAAGGTAGAGGAAGGACTACGTGGCCTAATGGATAAGCCGTCTGACTTCGGATCAGAAGATTAAGGGTTCGAGTCCCTTCGTGGTTGTATTCCTTTAAAAGTTACAATATTACATATCTCTCTTTGACTACATTGCTTTTATGAACAATTATTATTCACGACAAGTATACACAGCAGCAACAAAGTCCGAAGACTTTCAACAAAAGGACTACTGGCAGAAGGACATCAGAGAATGCTACGGACTCGAGGACGTAAGGGAAGAAAGACTGAAGGACTATGTTACCTAATGAATAAGGTGCCTGACTTCGGATCAGACGCTTGAGTGTTTAAGTCCTTTTGTTGTCGGGTTCCTTTTAAAGTTACATAACTCTTTTTGACAACATTCCTTCCATGAACAATTATTATTCACGGCAAGTATAAACAGCAGCAACACAGCCCGAAAGAATTTCAACTAAAGGACTACCAGCAGAACGGCATCAGAGAATGCTACGGACTCAAGGACGTAGAGGAAGAAGGTCAGAAAGGACTACGTGGCCTAATGGATAAGGCGTCTGACTTCGGATCGGAAGATTAAGGGTTCGAGTCCCTTCGTGGTTGTATTCCTTTAAGAGTTACATGTTTACATATCTCTCTTTGACTACATTGCTTCATGTACAATTATTATTCAGGACAAGTATACACAGCAGCAACACGGTCCGAAATACTTTCAACAAAGGGACTACTGGCAAAACGGCATCAGAGAATGCTACGGACTCAAGGAGGTAGAGGAGCAAAATTAGAAGGACTACGTAGCCTATCGAGGGTAGAAGTCCCTTCATGGTTGTATTGCTTTGAAAGTTACATGATTACATATCTCTTTGAATACATTCCTTTTATGAACAATTTTTATTCAGGACAAGTATACACAGCAGCAACACAGTCCGAAAGACTTTCAACCAAAGGACTACTGACAAAACAGCATCAGACTCAAGACTCAAGAGCATAGAGGAACAAATTCCGAAGAACTACGTGGCCTAATGGATAAGGCGTCGGACTTCGGATCAGAAGATTAAGGGTTCGTGTTCCTCCGTAGTTGTGTTACTTTAAAAATTACATGATTACATACCTCTCTCTGACTGCATTGCTTTTATGAACAGTTTTTATTCACGACAAGTACACACAGCAGCAACACAGTCTGAAAGTCCTTTCAACTAAAGGACTACTGGCAGAACGGCATCAGAGAATGCTACGGACTCAAGGACGTAGAGGAAGAAGATCAGAAGGACTACGTGGAACTAATGGATAAGGCGTCTGACTTTAGATCAGAAGATTGAGGGTAGAAGTCCCTTCCTGGTTGTGTTCCTTTAAAAGATACATGATTATATACAGTATCTCTCTTTGACTACATTCCTTTTATGAACAATTATTATTCGCGGCAAGTATACACAACAGCAACACAGTCCGAAGACTTTCAACAAAAGGACTACTGACAGAACGGCATCAGAGAATACTAGTGACTCAAGGACGTAGAGGAAGGAGATCAGAAAGACTACGTGGCCTAATGGATAAGGCGTCTGACTTCGGATCAGAAGATTAAGGGTTCGAGTCCCTTCGTGGTTGGCTTTTCCCATTCATTCTGTCACGCTTTGATCGCATCTTTATATTGGGTCGTTCTCCCAGGAATGCAGATGGACCACTCCAGACAAAGCATTCAGGTAAAAAACATGATTTATTCTCAAAATACCAAAAAATAGAAAACAAGCAAAAGGAAAAAAGTGCCAATCGCACTGGATGCTAAACTAACACTTAGCATAAACTATGGACAAGAAAAACTTACTAACCGTAGCATGAACAAACAAGACTTACGTAGCAAGGCATGAAGCAAATAGCTACAGACAAGGCAAAACTCATGTAACAGGTGCTTGTAGCAAATAAGGACGCCAGGCTGACTGCCAGCAAAGGCAGGCTTAAATAATGCCTCTGATTAGTGCTCGGGTAGCAGGTGAGCGGCCGAACACTAATCAGAGACAGGTGAACATAATGAGCAACCATGGCAACCAAAACAAACTCAGGAGGTGCACGAACATGAACTAAAGGAGACCAAAACTAACAGAAACACAAAAACATGATCTGGATCAAGGGTTCATGACAAGTTCCCATATATTCCCATTCATTGCCATATACTCCTATTCATTCCCATATATTCCCATCAATTCCCATATATTCTTATTCATTGCCATATATTCCCATAAATTCCCATATATTCTTATTAATTTCCATATATTCCCATCAATTCCCATAGAGTCCTATTCATTCCCATATACTCCCATTCATTCCCATATATTCCCATCAATTCCCATATATTCCTATTCATTCCCATATATTCCCATTCATTCCCATCAATTCCCATATATTCCCATTAATTCCCATATATTCCTATTCATTCCCATTAATTCCCATATATTCCCATAAATTCCCATATATTCCCATTCATTCCCATATATTACCATTCATTCCCATATATTCCCATTCATTCCCATTGATTCCCATATATTCCTGTATATTACCATTAATTCCCATATATTCCCATTAATTCCCATATATTTCCATTAATTCCCATTTATTCCCATTAATTCCTACATATTCCCATTAATTCCTATATATTCCCATTCATTCCCATATATTCCCATTAAGTCCCATATATTCCCATTAATTCCTATATATTCCCATTAATTCCTATATATTCCCATTCATTCCCATATATTCCCATTAAATCCCATATATTCCCATTAACTCCCTTATATTCCCATTCATTCCCATTAATTCCCATGGACGGTCTCCAACTTTGTCAAACAATGATCAATATTTCCAAAATTCCTGAGCTTAACTTCCCGTGGCAAATTTCCGGAAAGATTCCGGAAATTTACTGGAAACTTTCCACCCCTTTGCAACACTGCATTTAATAAAAAAAAAGTGAAATTCCATTCTGTTTTTTTAAGGCGGTCGGTCATAACGTTTTTAGCATTCAATCAGACCTTATTGTGAGGTTTTATATTAGTGTTCCTAAAAATAAACATACCGGCCCCAGACACATTTGTTTCTCTAAATGAATGAATGAATGTAGGAGCTGGACAAGAACTCACCTGCAAATGGCCGACTGGCTGTAGGCGGGGCCCTCGGTGGCGGTCAGAGCCTGTCCCACTTGCGTCTGCGTCAGCCCCAGCGACAGTCGACGGATCTTGAAGTTCTTGGCGAACTCTCGTATTTCCTCCAGATTGATGCCCTCGTCGCTGCTGGCGGCCTGGTGGGGCTCTGGAAGAGGAGGGAGGCGGCTTAAATCCTGGAGAGAGCATCTTGTGAGGAGACGAAGTACGTACTGCTGACCAGCTGGCCCGCTTTGGCCATGTCGGCACAGGTCACCGGGGCCGGGGAGGACGGCGTGGCGGCGCTTTTGAGCGGCGAGGGCTGCGGGGCGATGATGACGGGCGACTGGCAGGCAGCCGTGGCCTGCGGTGGCATCAAAGCCGACAAATCGGGCACGATCTTTGTAAAGATCTGCTGCGAAAGCGGCGCCTCGACCTGGGGTTTAGTCGGCGCTGGTGGGGCGGCAGCTTTGGGCAGGACCCCCGGCGAGGCCGTGAGGCTGTTCCCCACCGCCGCGAAGATCTGGCCCTGCGTGTTTAGTAGCAGCTGGGGGGTGACGGTCTGAACCTGCAGACCGTGGAGGGGCAGGGTGGGCGTGGCCCCCGCGGCCAGGGAGGCGGGGTTCACCAGCAGGGGGAGGGTTCCGATCACCTGGGAACGACAAGTAAATAACCTGCATCAGCACTGACAGACGACACTCGAAATGAAAGATCTAATCCACAGGTGTCAAACTCAAGGCCCGGGGGCCACTTAATTTTATTTGGCCATTAAAAGCCTGAAAAGAATTTGTATTAATAAAGTACCGTAAATTTTCTTACTAAATTTATTCTTTCTTTCGGTTTTAGGAGGAAAAAAATATATGTAATCGCAAACATAAATATTGTCAAATTATGCAAAAATATATTATCAAACATTCAAACCATTTTCTCAAAAGAAATAAATACTAATAATAATGATTTCAAAGCCAGTTATCCATCAAATTGTGCAATGTAAAAGTAGCAATAGAAAATAGCATGTTAGCATCGATTAGCATGCCGTGCTAATCGATGCACACTCCACGTAAGACAACTTGAATCCGTCCCTGATCGTGTTGTTATACCCTCCGACAACACACCGACGAGGCATGATGTCTCCAAGGTACGGAAAACAGTCGAAAAAACGGAAAATAACAGAGCTGATTTGACTTGGTGTTTGTAATGTGTTTGAGAAAATGGGGGATTGACTACCTATGTGACGTCACGCTGTGACGCCATCGCTCCGAGTGCGAATAATAGAAAGGCGTTTAATTCGCCCAAATTCACCCATTTAGAGTTCGGAAATTGGTTAAAAAAATATATGGTATTTTTTCTGCAACATGAAGGTATATATTGATGCTTGCATAGGTCTGCTGATAATGTTCCCCTTGTTTGTTTGGCATTAAATGTGGGTGGAGGGAAACGGTGGATGCAAATATAGCTACAAATGCACATACAGCTAGCCGAAATAGCATGTTAGCATCGATTAGCTGGCAGTCATGCCGTGACAAAATATGTCTGATTAGCACATAAGTCAATAACATCAACAAAACTCACCTTTGTGATTTCGTTGACTTTATCGTTGGAAATGCATCTGCAGGATATCCATACATCTCTGTGCCATGTCTGCCTTAGCATCGCCGGTAAAATGTGCAGACCAAACGATCGGGACTTTCGCATCTTGTGACACTAGAGCAACGTAAATCCGTCGATTGGTAAGTGTTTGTTTGGCATTAAATGTGGGTGGAGGGAAAGGCTGGATGCAAATATAGCTACAAATGTACATACAGCTAGCATAAATAGCATGTTAGCATCGATTAGCATGCTGTGCTAATCGATGCACACTCCACCTGAGACAACTTGAATCCGTCCCTAATCGTGTTGTTACACCCTCCGACAACACACCGACGAGGCGTGATGTCTCCAAGGTACGGAAAACAGTCGAAAAAACGGAAAATAACAGAGCTGATTTGACTTGTGTGTGTGTAATGTATTTGAGAAAATGGTGGATTGACTACCAATGTGACGTCACAACGTGACATCATCGCTCCGTGTGCGAATAATAGAAAGGCGTTTAATTCGCCAAAATTCTCCCATTTAGAGTTTGGAAATCGGTTAAAAAATATATGGTCTTTTTTCTGCAACATCAAGGTACATATTGATGCTTAAATAGGTCTGGTGATAATGTTCCCCTTTAAATAATCTCACAAGTGATAGGAAGACCATGTGGCCCAATGGATAAGGCGTCTGATTTCGGATTCGAAGATTGAGGGTTCGAGTTCCTTCGTGGTTGTAATTCCTGCTCCTTTTCTGGCCAGGAATAAATAGTATTAGTAGTGACTTAAGTTGATGTCGCTAGACCTTTATCTGGACCAGATTTTCTCCTTCAGACCAAAGACAGCAAACACCTGATTATCTTGTGTCTTATAAGATTTTCTGAGGTGTGTTAAGAGTGAATTAGTCTTGGTGATTAGCTCCAAAACAGGAACACGTTTAATATTTACGATCAAAACTCTCTGACGAACACCGACGCCCAACCCTTTAGATCACGCAAGATTTCGGGTTTGAAGGACTTGACTCTGGCTTTGTAATGGGGCAGAATGGTTCTGTGTGTGATTCATACATCCCGGAATTACAGCATGAGTAAAAAACAATAATAGAGGCTTTTAGGTGTTTTTAGATTGCCTGTCTCCCTTCTCCCCTCAGGCAGGAGACTATGGTCCACCCAGACCCACACCTCCCGCCGCCTGAACAGTTTTTTCTCCCTCGGCCATCAGACACATTAACAATAACAAGATCTGGTAGCTCATTGTTATTACCTATTCTGTGTTCTATGTGTTTTATATTGCACGACTGTACTAACAAAAATTCCGAGTTTGTGAACCTGTTCTCAAACAATGGCAATAAAACTGTTTGTTTAAAGGTGCAGTCACATTGGGACATTTTCCCATATTGTCTGCATTCATCAATGACATTAAAGAAAAACAACCATGAAGGGACTCGAACCCTCAATCTTCTGATCCGAAGTCAGACGCCTTATCCATTAGGCCACATGGTCATGCAGTTGATGACGTGGTCAGACAGTTTTCCAGTCCTCCATCCCCCAATAACCCGCTCTCGTATTGTGCTGCAATTGTCTAGCGATAAGTCATCACTTCATAACAAAAGAGTACAAAGGAGCCCCGATTTAAAAACCCTTCATTTTTCCCGACAGTGCCAAGCATATGTCAGAAGACCATGTGGCCAAATGGATAAGGCGTCTGACTTCGGAGAGGAAGATTGAGGGTTCGAGTCCCTTCATGGTTGGAATTCCAGTCACTTTTCCGGTCAATTTGGTAGTGACTTATGTTGATATCACTGAATCTTTATCTGGATCTTGCTTGTAAACTGGAGCTGACCAATCTAAGTCAACAATCTGAGACTGAACGTCATCTGAAGTGGGTAACACACATAAAGACCAAAGACGGCAAACACCTGATTATCTTGTGTCTTATAAGATTGTCTGAGGTGTGTTAAGAGTGAATTAGTCTTGTTAATCATCTCCAAAACAGGAACTATTGAACATGTTTAATTTTTACAATGAAAACTCTTTGAGGAACACCGATGCCTCACATTTGTTGACGCAAGATTTGGGGTTTGAAAGACGAGAGTCTGGCTTTTTGGTGGGGCAGAATGGTTCTGTGTGCTGTGTCGATGTTATTGTAGCAGAAATTAAGAACTGCTGAAAGCCAGGTTGTTTGTCCTTATGTGTATAGTCTATAGAAGATAAAAAAATTTAATTTCGTGCTCAATGGCCATGTGGCCTAATGGATAAGGCGTCTGACTTCGGATCAGAAGATTGAGGGTTCAAATCCCTTCATGGTTGTAATTCCAGTTACTTTTCTGGTCAGGAGGATATAGTATTAGTAGTGACTTTAGTTGATAACACTACATCTTTATCTGGATCTTGCTTGTAAACTATAGCTGAACACATAAAGACAATTGGATTGTCTTTGACCAGATTTCTCCCTTCAGACCAAAAACAACAAACAACAGATAATCTTGTCTCTTATAAAATTGTCCGAGGTGTGTTAAGAGTGAATTAGTCTTGGTAATCTTCTCCAAAACAGGAAATATTGAACATGTTGGATCAAAACTCTTTATGTCTGTAAGGAACGCCGACGCCCAACCCTTTAGATCACATTTGATCACGCAATCTTTCGGTTTTGAAGGACGAGAGTCTGGCTTTTTGGGGGTTGGTGGCTGTGTCGATGTTATTGTAGCAGACATTAAGAACTGCTCAAAGCCTGGTTTGTCTTCATGTGTTGAGTCTATAGCAGATAAAAAATCTCATCAGGTGTCAGAAGACCATGGTCTAATGGATAAGGCGTCTGACTTCGGATCAGAAGATAGAGGGTTCAGATCCCTTCATGGTTGTAATTCAAGTTACTTTTCTGGTCAGGAAGAAATAGTATTAGTAGTGACTTAAGTTGATATCACTAGATCTACATCTGGATCATGCTTTCAAACAAGAGCTGACTAGCCTATATCCACGATCATAAACTGATAAGAGAGTGAGGAAAGCCAATTGGACTGTTTTCAACCAGATTTTCCCCTTCAGACCAAAGACAGCAAACACCAGATTATCTTGTGTCTTATAAGATTATCTGAGGTGTGTTAAGAGTGAATTAGTCTTGGTGATCAGCTCCAAAACAGGAAATATTGAACACGTTGGATCAAAACTCTTTATGTCTGTAAGGAACGCCGACGCCCAACCCTTTAGATCACATTTGATCACGCAATCTTTCGGTTTTGAAGGACGAGAGTCTGACTTTTTGGGGGTTGGTAGCTGTGTCGATATATTATTGTAGCAGACATTAAGAACTGCTCAAAGCCTGGTTGTTTGTATTTTTGTGTTGAGTCTATAGCAGATAGAAAATCTAATCAGGAGTCAGAAGACTATGTGGCCTAATGGATAAGGCGTCTGACTTCGAATCAGAAGATTGAGGGTTCAAGTCCCTTCATGGTTGAAATTCAAGTTACTTTTCTGGTCAGGAAGAAATAGTATTAGTAATGACTTAAGTTGATATCACTATATCTACATCTGGATCATGCTTTCAAACAAGAGCTGACTAGCCTATATCCACAATCATAAACTCATAAGAGAGTGAGGAAAGACAATTGGACTGTTTTAACTGGACTTTCCCCTTCAGACCAAAGACAGCAAACACCCGATTATCTTGTTTCTTATAAGATAGTCTGAGGTGTGTTAAGAGTGAATTAGTCTTGGTGATCAGCTCCAAAAAAACAAGAAACATTGAATATGTTTAAATTTTACGATCAAAACTCTTTGAGGAACACCAACCCCTAACCCTTTAGATCACATTTGTTCACGCAAGATTTGGGGTTTGAAGGACAAGAGTCTGGCTTTTTGGTGGGACAGAATGGTTATGTGTGCTGTGTCAATGTTATTGTATTAGACATTAAGAACTGCTCGAAGCCTGGTTGCACATAAAAAATTTCAGTATGTGTCAGAAGACCATGTGGCCTAATGGACAAGGCGTCTGACTTCGGATCAGAAGATTGAGGGTTCAAGTCCCTTCATGGTTGTAATTTCAGTTACTTTTCTGGTCAGGAAGAAATAGTATTAGTAGTGACTTTAGTTGATATAACTAGATCTTTATCTGGATCTTGCTTCTAAACTAGAGCTGACCAATCTAAGTCCATGATCATAAACTGATAGGAAAGCGAGGAAAGACAATTGGACGGTTTTCACTAGATTTTCCCCTTCAGACCAAAGACTGCAAACACCCGATTATCTTGTGTCTTATAAGACTGTCTGAGTTGTGTTTAGAGTGAATTAGTCTTGGTGATCAGCTCCAAAAAAGGAAATATTATACAAGTTTAATATTTACGATCAAACCTAACACCTAACCTAACACCTAACCCTTTAGATCACATTTGTTCACGCAATTTTTTGGGTTTGAAAAACGAGAGTCTGGCTTTTTGGTGGGGTAGAAGAGTTCTGTGTGCTCTGTCGATGTTATTGTAGCACACATTAAGAACTACTCAAAGCCCGGTTGGGTGTATTTATGTGTTGAGTCTATAGCAGGTTAAAAATCTCATCAAGTGTCAGAAGACCATGTGGCCTAATGGATAAGGCGTCTGACTTCGGCTCAGAAGATAGAGGGTTCGAGTACCTTCATGGTTGTAGCTCCAGTTACTTTTCTGGTCAGGAATAAATAGTATTAGTAGTGACTTAAGTTGATATCACTAGATCTTTATCTGGAACTTGCTTGTAAACTAGAGTTTACCAATCTAATTCCATGATCATAAACTGATAGGAAAGCAAGGTAAGACAATTGGACTGTTTACACTAGTTTTTCCCCTTCAGACCAAAGACAGCAAACACCCGATTATCTTGTGTCTTATAAGACTGTCTGGGGTATGTTTAGAGTGAATTAGTCTTGGTGATCAGCTCCAAAACAGGAAATATTATACAAGTTTAATATTTACGATCAAAACTCTTTGACGAACACCGACGCCTAACCCTTTAGATCACATTTGTTCACGCAATTTTTTGGGTTTGAAAAACGAGAGTCTGGCTTTTTGGTGGGGTAGAAGAGTTCTGTGTGCTCTGTCGATGTTATTGTAGCACACATTAAGAACTGCTCAAAGACCGGTTGTCTGTATTTATGTGTTGAGTCTATAGCAGGTTAAAAATCTCAATAAGTGTCAGAAGACCATGTGGCCTAATGGATAAGGCGTCTGACTTCGGATCAGAAGATTGAGGGTTCGAGTCCCTTCATGCTTGTAATTCCAGTTAATTTTCTGGTCAGGAATAAATAGTATTAGTAGTGACTTAAGTTGAAATCACTAGATTTTTATCTGGAACTTGCTTGTAAAATAGAGCTGACCAATCTAAGTCCATGATCATAAACTGATGAGAGAGCCAGATAAGACCCATAAAGACAATTGGACTGTCTTTGACCAGATTTCTCCCTTCAGACCAAAGGCAGCAAACAACCGATCATCTTGTGTCTTATAAGACTGTCTGAGGTGTGTTAGGAGTAAATTAGTCTTGGTGATCAGCTCCAAAACAGGAAATATTGAACATGTTGGATCAAAACTCTTTATGTCTGTAAGGAACACAGACGCCCAACCCTTTAGGTCACATTTGATCACGCAATCTTTCGGTTTTGAAGGACGAGAGTCTGACTTTTTGGGGGTTGGTAGCTGTGTCGATGTTATTGTAGCAGACATTAAGAACTGCTCAAAGCCTGGTTGTTTGTATTCTTGTGTTGAGTCTATAGCAGATAGACAATCTTATCAACAGTCAGAAGACCGCGTGGCCTAACGGATAAGGCGTCTGACTTCGGATCAGAAGATTGAGGGTTCAAGTCACTTCATGGTTTGAATTCCAGTCACTTTTCTGGTCAGTTTAGAAGTGACTTATGTTGATATCACTGAATCTTTATCTGGATCTTGCTTGTAAACTGGAGCTGACCAATTTAAGTCGACGATCAGAGACTGAACGTCATTTGAAGTGGGTAAGACAGTTGGACTATTTTGGACCAGATTTTCCCCCTCAGACCAAAGACAGCAAACACCAGATTATCTTGTGTCTTATAAGATTATCTGAGGTGTGTTAAGAGTGAATTAGTCTTGGTAATCAGCTCCAAAACAGGAAATATTGAACCTGTTGGATCAAAACTCTTTATGTCTGTAAGGAACGCCGATGCCCAACCCTTTAGATCACATTTGATCACGCAATCTTTCGGTTTGAAGGACGAGAGTCTGACTTTCTGGGGGTTGGTAGCTTTGTCGATGTTATTGTAGCAGACATTAAGAACTGCTCAAAGCCTGGTTGTTTGTATTCTTGTGTTGAGTCTATAGCAGATAGAAAATCTAATAAGCAGGCAGAAGACCATGTGGCCTAATGGGTAAGGCGTCTGACTTCGGATCAGAAGATTGAGGGTTCGAGTCCCTTCATGGTTGTAAGTCCAGTTACTTTTCTGGTCAGGAATAAATAATATTAGTAGTGACTTAAGTTGATTTCACTAGATCTTTATCTGGAACTTGCTTGTAAACTAGAGCTGACCAATCTATGTCCATGATCATAAACTGAGGGGAGAGCGAGGTAAGACCCATAAAGACAATTGGATTGTCTTTGACCAGATATTCCCCTTCAGACCAAAGACAGCAAACAACCGATTATCTTGTTTCTTATAAGATTGTCTGAGGTGTGTTAAGAGTGAATTAGTCTTGGTAATCAGCTCCAAAACAGGAAATATTGAACATGTTGGATCAAAACTCTTTATGTCTGTAAGGAACGCCGATGCCCAACCCTTTAGATCACATTTGATCACGCAATCTTTCGGTTTTGAAGGACGAGAGTCTGACTTTTTTGGGGGTTGGTAGCTGTGTCGATGTTATTGTAGCAGACATTAAGAACTGCTCAAAGCCTGGTTGTTTGTATTCTTGTGTTGAGTCTATAGCAGATAGAAAATCTAATCAACAGTCAGAAGACCATGTGGCCTAATGGATAAAGCGTCTGAATTCGGATCAGAAGATTGAGGGTTCGAGTCCCTTCGTGGTTGGAATTCCAGTCACTTTTCTGGTCAGTTTAGAAGTGACTTATGTTGATATCACTGAATCTTTAACTGGATCTTGCTTGTAAACTGGAGCTGACCAATCTAAGTCAACGATCAGAGACTGAACGTCATTTGAAGTGGGTAAGACAATTGGACTATTTTGGACCAGATGTTCCCCTTCAGACCAAAGACAGCAAACACCTGATTATCTTGTGTCTTATAAGATTATCTGAGGTGTGTTAAGAGTGAATTAGTCTTGGTAATTAGCTCCAAAACAGGAAATATTGAACATGTTTAATTTTTACGATGAAAACTCTTTGAGGAACACCGATGCCTCACATTTTTTCACGCAAGATTTGGGGTTTGAAAGACGAGAGTCTGGCTTTTTGGTGGGGCAGAATGGTTCTGTGTGCTCTGTCTATGTTATTGTAGCAGAAATTAAGAACTGCTGAAAGCCTGGTTGTTTGTCTTTATGTGTTGAGTCTATAGCAGATGAAAAAATGAAATTTTGTGCCCGAAGGCCATGTGGCCTGATGGATAAGGCGTCTGACTTCGGATCAGAAGATTGAGGGTTCAAATCCCTTCATGGTTGTAATTCCAGTTACTTTTCTGGTCAGGAGGATATAGTATTAGTAGTGACTTTAGTTGATAACACTACATCTTTATCTGGATCTTGCTTGTAAACTATAGCTGAACAATCTATGTCCATGACCATAAACTGATAGGAAAGCGAGGTAAGATACATAAAGACAATTGGATTGTCTTTGACCAGATTTCTCCCTTCAGACCAAAGACAGCAAACAACCGATTATCTTGTGTCTTATAAGATTGTCTGAGGTGTGTTAAGAGTGAATTAGTCTTGGTAATCAGCTCCAAAACAGGAAATATTGAACATGTTAGATCAAAACTCTTTATGTCTGAAAAGAACGCCGAAGCCCAACCCTTTAGATCACATTTGATCACGCAATCTTTCGGTTTTGAAGGACGAGAGTCTGAATTTTTGGGGGTTGGTAGCTGTGTCGATGTTATTGTAGCAGCCATTAAGAACTGCTCAAAGCTTGGTTGTTTGTATTTTTGTGTTGAGTCTATAGCAGATAGAAAATCTAACCAGCGGGCAGAAGACCATGTGGCCTAATGGCTAAGGCGCCTTACTTCGGATCAGAAGATTGAGGGTTCGAGTCCCTTCATGGTTGTAATTCCAGTTACTTTTCTGGTCATGAATAAATAGTATTAGTAGTGACTTAAGTAGATCTTTATCTGGAACTTGCTTGTAAACTAGAGCTGACCAATCTAAGTCCATGATCATAAACTGATGAGAGAGCGAGGTAAGACCCATAAAGACAATTGGATTGTCTTTTACCAGATTTTCCCCTTCAGACCAAAGACAGCAAACAACCGATTATCTTGTGTCTTATAAGACTGTCTGAGGTGTGTTAAGAGTGAATTAGTCTTGGTAATCAGCTCCAAAACAGGAAATATTGAACATGTCGGATCAAAACTCTTTATGTCTGAAAGGAACGCCGAAGCCCAACACTTTAGATCACATTTGATCACGCAATCTTTCGGTTTTGAAGGACGAGAGTCTGGCTTTTTGGGGTTGGTGGCTGTGTCGATGTTATTGTAGCAGACATTAAGAACTGCTCAAAGCCTGGTCTGTCTTCATGTGTTGAGTCTATAGCAGATAAACAATCTCAGTAGGTGTCAGAAGACCATGTGGCCTAATGGATGAGGCGTCTGACTTTGGATCAGAAGATTGAGGGTTCGAGTCCCTTCATGGTTGTAATTCCAGTTACTTTTCTGGTCAGGAATAGATAGTATTAGTAGTGACTTAAGTTGATATCACTAGATCTTTATCTGGAAATTGCTTGTAAACTAGAGCTGACCAATTTAAATCCATGATCATAAACTGATGAGAGAGCGAGGTAAGACCCATAAAGACAACTCGATTGTCTTTGACCAGATTTTCCCCTTCAGACCAAAGACAGCAAACAGCCGATTATCTTGTGTCTTATAAGATTGTCTGAGGTGTGTTAAGAGTGAATTAGTGTTGGTAATCAGCTCCAAAACAGGAAATATTGAACATGTCGGATCAAAACTCTTTATGTCTGAAAGGAACGCCGACGCCCAACCCTTTAGATCACATTTGATAACGCAATCTTTCGGTTTTGAAGGACGAGAGTCTGGCTTTTTGGGAGTTGGTAGCTGTGTCGATGTTATTGTAGCAGACAATTAGAACTGCTCAAAGCCTGGTTGTTTGTATTTTTGTGTTGAGTCTATAGCAAATAGAAGATCTAATCAGTAGTCAGAAGAACATGTGGCCTAATGGATAAGGCGTCTGGCTTCGGATCAGAAGATTGAGGGTTCAAGTCCCTTCGTGGTTGTAATTCAAGTTACTTTTTCTGGTCAGGAAGAAATAGTATTAGTAGTGACTTATGTTGATTTCACTACATCTTTATCTGGATCATGCTTTCAAACAAGAGCTGACTAGCCTGTATCCATGATCATAAACTGATAAGAGAGTGAGGAAAGACAATTGGACTGTTTTTGACCAGATTTTCCCCTTCAGACCAAAGACAGCAAACACCCGATTATCTTGTGTCTTATAAGATGGTCTGAGGTGTGTTAAGAGTGAATTTGTCTTGGTGATCAGTTTCAAAAAAACAAGAAACATTGAATATGTTTAAATTTTACGATCAAAACTCTTTGAGGAACACCAACCCCTAACGCTTTAGATCACATTTGTTCACGCAAGATTTGGGGTTTGAAGGACAAGAGTCTGGCTTTTTGGTGGGACAGAATGGTTCTGTGTGCTGTGACAATGTTATTGTAGCACACATTAAGAACTGCTCGAAGCGTGGTTGTTTGTCTTTATGTGTTGAGTCCATAGCAGATAAAAAATTTCAGTAAGTGTCAGAAGACCATGTGGCCTAATGGACAAGGCGTCTGACTTCGGATACGAAGATTGAGGGTTGAAGTCCCTTCATGGTTGTATTTTCAGGTACTTTTCTGGTCAGGAAGAAATAGTATTAGTAGTGACTTTAGTTGATATACCTAGATCTTTATCTGGATCTTGCTGACCAATCTAAGTCCATGATCATAAACTGATAGGAAAGCAAGGTAAGACAATTGGACTGTTTTCACTAGATTTTCCCCTTCAGACCAAAGACAGCAAAAACTCGATTGTCTTGTGTCTTATAAGACTGAGTTATTTTAAGAGTGAATTAGTCTTGGTGATCAGCTCCAAAACAGGAAATATTATACAAGTTTTGTATTTACGATCAAAACTCTTTGACGAACACCGACGCCTAACCCTTTAGATCACATTTGTTCACGCGATTTTTCGGGTTTGAAAGACGAGAGTCTGGCTTTTTGGTGGGGTAGAAGAGTTCTGTGTGCTCTGTCGATGTTATTGTAGCACACATTAACAACTGTTCATGTGTTGAGTCTAAAGCAAATAAAAAAATCTCAACAAGTGTCAGAAGACCATGTGGCCTAATGGATAAGGCGTCTGACTTCGGATCAGAAGATTGAGGGTTCGAGTCCCTTCATGGTTGTAATTCCAGTTACTTTTCTGGTCAGGAATAAATAGTATTAGTAGTGACTTAAGTTGATATCACTAGATCTTTATCTGGAACTTGCTTGTAAACTACAGCTGACCATGATCATAAACTGATGAGAGAGCGAGGTAAGACCCATAAAGACAATTGGACTGTCTTTGACCAGATTTTCCCCTTCAGACCAAAGACAGCAAACACCTGATTATCTTGTGTCTTATAAGATTGTCTGAAGTGTGTTAAGAGTGAATTAGTCTTGTTAATCAGCTCCAAAACAGGAAATATTGAACATGTTAGATCAAAACTCTTTGTCTGTAAGGAACGCCGACGCCCATCCCTTTAGATCACATTTGATCACGCAATCTTTCGGTTTTGAAGGACGAGAGTCTGACTTTTTGGGGGTTGGTGGCTGTGTCGATGTTATTGTAGCAGACATTAAGAACTGCTCAAAGCTTGGTTGTTTGTATTCTTGCGTTGAGTCTATAGCAGATAGAAAATCTAATCAGCAGTCAGAAGACCATGTGGCCTAATTGATAAGGCGTCTGACTTCGGATCAGAAGATTGAGGGTTCGAGTCCCTTCATGGTTGTAATTCCAGTTACTTTTCTGGTCAGGAATAAATAGTATTAGTAGTGACTTAAGTTGATATCACTAGATCTTTATCTGGAACTTGCTTGTAAACTACAGCTGACCAATCTAAGTCCGTGATCATAAACTGATGAGAGAGCGAGGTAAGACCCATAAAGACAATTGGACTGTCTTTGACCAGATTTTCCCCTTCAGACCAAAGACAGCAAACACCTGATTATCTTGTGTCTTATAAGATTGTCTGAAGTGTGTTAAGAGTGAATTAGTCTTGTTAATCAGCTCCAAAACAGGAAATATTGAACATGTTGGATCAAAACTCTTTGTCTGTAAGGAACGCCGACGCCCATCCCTTTAGATCACATTTGATCACGCAATCTTTCGGTTTTGAAGGACGAGAGTCTGACTTTTTGCGGGTTGGTGGCTGTGTCGATGTTATTGTAGCAGACATTAAGAACTGCTCAAAGCTTGGTTGTTTGTATTCTTGCGTTGAGTCTATAGCAGATAGAAAATCTAATCAGCAGTCAGAAGACCATGTGGCCTAATGGATAAGGCGTCTGACTTCGGATCAGAAGATTGAGGGTTCAAGTCCCTTAATGGTTGGAATTCCAGTCACTTTTCTGGTCAGTTTAGTAGTGACTTATGTTGATATCACTGAATCTTTATCTGGATCTTGCTTGTAAACTGGAGCTGACCAATCTAAGTCAACGATCATAGACTGAATGTCATTTGAAGTGGGTAAGACACATAAAGACAATTGGACTATTTTGGACCAGATTTTCCCCTTCAGACCAAAGGCAGCAAACACCTGATTATCTTGTGTCTTATAAGATTGTCTGAGGTGTGTTAAGAGTGAATTAGTCTTGGTAATCAGCTCCAAAACAGGAAATATTGAACATGTTTAATTTTTACGATGAAAGCTCTTTGAGGAACACCGATGCCTCACATTTGTTCACGCAAGATTTGGGGTTTGAAAGATAAGAGTCTGGCTTTTTGGTGGGGCAGAATGGTTCTGTGTGCTCTGTCGATGTTATTGTAGCAGAAATTAAGAACTGCTGAAAGCCTGGTTGTTTGTCTTTATGTGTTGAGTCTATAGCAGATGAAAAAATGAAACTTTGTGCCTGGAGGCCATGTGGCCTAATGGATAAGGCGTCTGACTTCGGATCAGAAGATTGAGGGTTCAAATCGCTTAATGGTTGTAATTCCAGTTACTTTTCTGGTCAGGAAGAAATAGTATTAGTAGTGACTTTAGTTGATATCACTACATCTTTATCTGGATCTTGCTTGTAAGCTATAGCTGACCAATCTATATGTCCATTATCATAAACTGATAGGAAAGCGAGGTAAGATACATAAAGACAATTGGATTGTCTTTGACCAGATTTCTCCCTTCAGACCAAAGACAGCAAACAACCGATTATCTTGTGTCTTATAAGACTGTCTGAGGTGTGTTAAGAGTGAATTAGTCTTGGTAATCAGCTCCAAAACAGGAAATATTGAACATGTTAGATCAAAACTCTTTATGTCTGAAAAGAACGCCGAAGCCTAACCCTTTAGATCACATTTGATCACGCAATCTTTCGGTTTTGAAGGACGAGAGTCTGGCTTTTTGGGGGTTGGTAGCTGTGTCGATGTTATTGTAGCAGACATTAAGAACTGCTCAAAGCCTGGTTGTTTGTATTTTTGTGTTGAGTCTATAGCAGATAGAAAACCTAATCAGCAGTCAGAAGACCATGTGGCCTAATGGATAAGGCGTCTGACTTCGGATCAGAAGCTTGAGGGTTCAAGTCCCTTCATGGTTGAAATTCAAGTTACTTTTCTGGTCAGGAAGAAATAGTATTAGTAATGACTTAAGTTGATATCACTATATCTACATCTGGATCATGCTTTCAGAAAAGAGCTGACTAGCCTATATCCACAATCATTAACTGATAAGAGAGTGAGGAAAGACAATTATACTGTTTTAACTGGATTTTCCCCTTCAGACCAAAGACAGCAAACACCCGATTATCTTGTTTCTTATAAGATAGTCTGAGGTGTGTTAAGAGTGAATTTGTCTTGGTGATCAGCTCCAAAAAAACAAGAAACATTGAATATGTTTAAATTTTACGATCAAAACTCTTTGAGGAACACCAACCTCTAACCCTTTAGATCACATTTGTTCACGCAAGATTTGGTGTTTGAAGGACAAGAGTCTGGCTTTTTGGTGGGACAGAATGGTTCTGTGTGCTGTGTCAATGTTATTGTAGCACACATTAAGAACTGCTCGAAGCCTGGTTGCAGATAAAAAATGTCAGTATGTGTCAGAAGACCATGTGGCCTAATGGACAAGGCGTCTGACTTCGGATCAGAAGATTGAGGGTTCAAGTCCCTTCATGGTTGTAATTTCAGTTACTTTTCTGGTCAGGAAGAAATAGTACTAGTAGTGACTTTAGTTGATATAACTAGATCTTTATCTGGATCTTGCTTGTAAACTAGAGCTGACCAATCTAAGTCCATGATCATAAACTGATAGGAAAGCGAGGTAAGACAATTGGACTGTTTTCACCAGATTTTCCCCTTCAGACCAAAGACAGCAAACACCCGATTATCTTGTGTCTTATAAGACTGTCTGAGGTGTGTTAAGAGTGAATTAGTCTTGGTGATCAGCTCCAAAAAAGGAAATATTATACAAGTTTAATATTTACGATCAAACCTAACACCTAACCTAACACCTAACCCTTTAGATCACATTTGTTCACGCAATTTTTTGGGTTTGAAAAACGAGAGTCTGGCTTTTTGGTGGGGTAGAAGAGTTCTGTGTGCTCTGTCGATGTTATTGTAGCACACATTAAGAACTGCTCAAAGCCCGGTTGTTTGTATTTATGTGTTGAGTCTATAGCAGATAAAAAATCACAACAAGTGTCAGAAGACCATGTGGCCTAATGGATAAGGCGTCTGACTTCGGATCAGACGACTGTGGGTTCGAGTCCCTTCATGGTTGTAATTCCAGTTACTTTTCTTGTCAGGAATAAATAGTATTAGTAGTGACTTAAGTTGATATCACTAGATCTTTATCTGGAACTTGCTTGTAAAATAGAGCTGACCAATCTAAGTCCATGATCATAAACTGATGAGAGAGCGAGGTAAGACCCATAAAGACAATTGGACTGTCTTTGACCAGATTTCTCCCTTCAGACCAAAGACAGCAAACAACCGAGCATCTTGTGTCTTATAAGACTGTCTGAGGTGTGTTAAGAGTGAATTAGTCTTGGTGATCAGCTCCAAAACAGGAAATATTGAACATGTTGGATCAAAACTCTTTATGTCTGTAAGGAACACCGACGCCCAACCCTTTAGATCACATTTGATCACGCAATCTTTCGGTTTTGAAGGACGAGAGTCTGACTTTTTGGGGGTTGGTAGCTGTGTCGATATTATTGTAGCAGACATTAAGAACTGCTCAAAGCCTGGTTGTTTGTATTTTTGTGTTGAGTCTATAGCAGATAGAAAACCTAATCAGCAGTCAGAAGACCATGTGGCCTAATGGATAAGGCGTCTGACTTCGAATCAGAAGTTTGAGGGTTCAAGTCCTTTCATGGTTGAGATTCAAGTTACTTTTCTGGTCAGGAAGAAATAGTATTAGTAGTGACTTAAGTTGATATCACTATATCTACATCTGGATCATGCTTTCAAACAAGACCTGACTAGCCTATATCCACGATCATAAACTGATAAGAGATTGAGGAAAACCAATTGGACTGTTTTTGACCAGATTTTCCCCTTCAGACCAAAGACAGCAAACACCTGATTATCTTGTGTCTTATAAGACTGTCTGAGTTATGTTAAGAGTGAATTAGTCTTGGTGATCAGCTCCAAAACAGGAAATATTATACAAGTTTTATATTTACGATCAAAACTCTTTGACGAACACCGACGCCTAACCCTTTAGATCACATTTGTTCACGCAATTTTTTGGGTTTGAAAGACGAGAGTCTGGCTTTTTGGTGGGGTAGAAGAGTTCTGTGTGCTCTGTCGATGTTATTGTAGCACACATTAAGAACTGTTCAAAGCCCGGTTGTTTGTATTTATGTGTTGTCTATAGCAAATAAAAAAATCTCAACGAGTGTCAGAAGACCATGTGGCCTAATGGATAAGTAGTGACTTAAGTTGATATCACTTGATCTTTATCTGGAACTTGCTTGTAAACTACAGCTGACCAATCTAAGTCCATGATCATAAACTGATGAGAGAGCGAGGTAAGACCCATAAAGACAATTGGACTGTCTTTGACCAGATTTTCCCCTTCAGACCAAAGACAGCAAACAACCGATCATCTTGTGTCTTATAAGACTGTCTGAGGTGTGTTAAGAGTGAATTAGTCTTGGTGATCAGCTCCAAAAAAGGAAATATTATACAAGTTTAATGTTTACGATCAAAACTCTTTGACGAACACCGACGCCTAACCCTTTAGATCACATTTGTTCACGCAATTTTTTGGGTTTGAAAAACGAGAGTCTGGCTTTTTGGTGGGGTAGAAGAGTTCTGTGTGCTCTGTCGATGTTATTGTAGCACACATTAAGAACTGCTCAAAGCCCGGTTCTTTGTATTTCTGTGTTGAGTCTATAGCAGATAAAAAATCTCAACAAGTGTCAGAAGACCATGTGGCCTAATGGATAAGGCGTCTTACTTCGGATCAGAAGATTGAGGGTTCGAGTCCCTTCATGGTTGTAATTCCAGTTACTTTTCTTGTCAGGAATAAATAGTATTAGTAGTGACTTAAGTTGATATCACTAGATCTTTATCTGGAACTTGCTTGTAAACTACAGCTGACCAATCTAAGTCCATGATCATAAACTGATGAGAGAGCGAGGTAAGACCCATAAAGACAATTGGACTGTCTTTGACCAGATTTTCCCCTTCAGACCAAAGACAGCAAACAACCGATTATCTTGTGTCTTATAAGATTGTCTGAGGTGTGTTAAGAGTGAATTAGTTTTGGTAATAAGCTCCAAAACAGGAAATATTGAACAAGTTGGATCAAAACTCTTTGTCTGAAAGGAACGCCGACGCCCGACCCTTAAGATCACATTTGATCACGCAATCTTTCGGTTTTGAAGGACGAGAGTCTGGCTTTTTGGGGGTTGGTAGCTGTGTCGATGTTATTGTAGCAGACATTAAGAACTGCTCAAAGCCTGGTCTGTCTTCATGTGTTGAGTCTATAGCAGATAAACAATCTCAATAAGCGTCAGAAGACCATGTGGCCTAATGGATAAGGCATCTGACTTCGGATCAGAAGACTGAGGGTTCGAGTCCCTTCGTGGTTGTAATTCCAGTTGATTTTCTGGTCAGGAATAAATAGTATTAGTAGTGACTTAAGTTGATATCACTAGATCTTTACCTGGAAATTGCTTGTAAACTAGAGCTGACCAATCTAAATCCATGATCATAAACTGATGAGAGAGCGAGGTAAGACCCATAATGACAACTGGATTGTCTTTGACCAGATTTTCCCCTTCAGACCAAAGACAGCAAACACCCGATTATCTTGTGTCTTATAAGATAGTCTGAGGTGTGTTAAGAGTGAATTTGTCTTGGTTATCAGTTTAAAAAAAACAAGAAACATTGAATATGTTTAAATTTTACGATCAAAACTCTTTGAGGAACACCAAACCCTAACCCTTTAGATCACAATTGTTCACGCAAGCTTTGGGGTTTGAAGGACAAGAGTCTGGCTTTTTGGTGGGACAGAATGGTTCTGTGTGCTGTGACGGTGTTATTGTAGCACACATTAACAACTGCTCGAAGCCTTGTTGTTTGTCTTTATGTGTATAGTCTATAGCAGATAAACAATCTCAATAACTGTCAGAATACCATGTGGCCTAATGGACAAGGTGTCTGACTTCGGATATGAAGATTGAGGGTTCTAGTCCCTTCATGGTTGTAATTTCAGTTACTTTTCTGGTCAGGAAGAAATAGTATTAGTAGTAACTTTAGTTGATATCACTAGATCTTTATCTGGAACTTGCTTGTAAAATAGAGCTGACCAATCTAAGTCCATGTTCATAAACTGATGAGAGAGCGAGGTAAGACCCATAAAGACAATTGGACTGTCTTTGACCACATTTCTCCCTTCAGACCAAAGACAGCAAACAACCGAGCATCTTGTGTCTTATAAGACTGTCTGAGGTGTGTTCAGAGTGAATTAGTCTTGGTGATCAGCTCCAAAACAGGAAATATTGAACATGTTGGATCAATACTCTTTATGTCTGTAAGGAACGCCGACGCCCAACCCTTTGGATAAAATTTGATCACGCAATTTTTCGGTTTTGAAGGACGAGAGTCTGACTTTTTGGGGGTTGGTAGCTGTGTCGATATTATGGTAGCAGACATTAAGAACTGCTCAAAGCCTGGTTGTTTGTATTTTTGTGTTGAGTCTTTAGCAGATAGAAAATCTAATCAGCAATCAGAAGACCATGTGGCCTAATGGATAAGGCGTCTGACTTCGAATCAGAAGATTGAGGGTTCAAGTCCCTTCATGGTTGAGAGTCAAGTTACTTTTCTGGTCAGGAAGAAATAGTATTAGTAATGACTTAAGTTGATATCACTATATCTACATCTGGATCATGCTTTCAAACAAGAGCTGACTAGCCTATATCCACGATCATAAACTGATAAGAGAGTGAGGAAAGACAATTGGACTGTTTTAACTGGATTTTCCCCTTCAGACCAAAGACAGCAAACACTCGATTATCTTGTGTCTTATAAGATGGTCTGAGGTGTGTTAAGAGTGAATTTGTCTTGGTGATCAGCTCCAAAAAAACAAGAAACATTGAATATGTTTAAATTTTACGATCAAAACTCTTTGAGGAACACCAACCCCTAACCCTTTGGATCACATTTGTTCATGCAAAATTTGGGGTTTGAAGGACGAGAGTCTGGCTTTTTGGTGGGACAGAATGGTTCTGTGTGCTGTGTCGATGTTATTGTAGCACACATTAAGAACTGCTCGAAGCTCGGTTGTTTGTCTTTATGTGTTGAGTCTATAGCAGAAAAAAAATTTCAGTATGTGTCAGAAGACTATGTGGCCTAATGGACAAGGCGTCTGACTTCGGATCAGAAGATTGAGGGTTCAAGTCCCTTCATGGTTGTAATTTCAGTTACTTTTCTGGTCAGGAAGAAATAGTATTAGTAGTGACTTTAGTTTATATAACTAGATCTTTATCTGGATCTTGCTTGTAAACTAGAGCTGACCAATCTAAGTCCATGTTCATAAACTGATAGGAAAGCGAGGTAAGACAATTGGACTGTTTTCACTAGATTTTCCCCTTCAGACCAAAGACAGCAGACACTCGATTGTCTTGTGTCTTATAAGACTGTCTGAGGTGTGTTAAGAGTGAATTAGTCTTGGTGATCAGCTCCAAAACAGGAAATATTATACAAGTTTTATATTTACGATCAAAACTCTTTGACGAACACCGACGCCTAACCCTTTAGATCACATTTGTTCACGCAATTTTTTGGGTTTGAAAGACGAGAGTCTGGCTTTTTGGTGGGGTAGAAGAGTTCTGTGTGCTCTGTCGATGTTATTGTAGCACACATTAAGAACTGTTCAAAGCCCGGGTGTTTGTATTTATGTGTAGAGTCTATAGCAGGTTAAAAATCTCAACAAGTGCCAAAAGACCATGTGGCCTAATGGATAAGGCGTCTGACTTCGGATCAGAAGATTGAGGGTTCGAGTCCCTTCATGGTTGTAATTCCAGTTACTTTTCTGGTCACATTAAGAACTGTTCAAAGCCTGAATGTTTGTATTTATGTGTTGAGTCTATAGCAGATAAAAAATCTCAATAACTTTTAAGAGACCATGTGGCCTAATAGATAAGGCGTCTGACTTCGGATTAGAAGATTGAGGGTTCAAGTCCCTTCATGGTTGTAACTCGAGGTACTTTTCTGGTCAGGAATAAATAGTATTAGTATTGACTTATGTTGATTTCACTACATCTTTATCTGGAACTTGCTTGTAAACTAGAGCTGACCAATCTAAGTCCATGATCATAAACTGATGAGAGAGCGAGGTAAAACCCATAAAGACAATTGGATTGTCTTTGACCAGATTTTCCCCTTCTGACCAAAGACAGCAAACACCAGATTATCTTGTGTTTTATAAGATTATCTGAGGTGTGTTAAGAGTGAATTAGTCTTGGTAATCAGCTCCAAAACAGGAAATATTGAACCTGTTGGATCAAAACTCTTTATGTCTGTAAGGAACGCCGATGCCCAACCTTTTAGATCACATTTGATCACGCAATCTTTCGGTTTGAAGGACGAGAGTGTGACTTTCTGGGGGTTGGTAGCTTTGTCGATGTTATTGTAGCAGACATTAAGAACTGCTCAAAGCCTGGTTGTTTGTATTTTTGTGCTGAGTCTATAGCAGATAGAAAATCTAATTAGCAGGCAGAAGACCATGTGGCCTGATGGATAAGGCGTCTGACTTCGGATCAGAAAATTGTAGGTTCAAGTCCCCTCATGGTTGTAATTCCAGTTACTTTTCTGGTCAGGAAGAAATAGTATTAGTAGTAACTTTAGTTGATACAACGAGATCTTTATCTGGATCTTGCTTGTAAACTAGAGCTGACCAATCTAAGTCCATGATCATAAACTGATAGGAAAGCGAGGTAAGACAATTGGACTGATTTCACTAGATTTTCCCCTTCAGACCAAAGACAGCAAACACCCGATTATCTTGTGTCTTATAAGACTGTCTGAGGTGTGTTAAGAGTGAATCAGTCTTGGTGATCAGCTCCAAAAAAGGAAATATTATACAAGTTTAATATTTACGATCAAAACTCTTTGACGAACACCGACACCTAACCCTTTAGATCACATTTGTTCACGCAATTTTTTGGGTTTGAAAGACGAGAGTCTGGCTTTTTGGTGGGGTAGAAGAGTTCTGTGTGCTCGGTCGATGTTATTGTAGCACACATTAAGAACTGTTCAAAGCCCGGTTGTTTGTATTTATGTGTTGAGTCTATAGCAAATAAAAAAATCTCAACGAGTGTTAGAAGACCACGTGGCCTAATGGATAAGGCGTCTGACTTCGAATCGGAAGATTGAGGGTTCGAGTCCCTTCATGGTTGTAACGCTAGTTACTTTTCTGGTCAGGAATAAATAGTATTAGTAGTGACTTAAGTTGATATCACTTGATCTTCATCCGGAACTTGCTTGTAAACTAGAGCTGACCAATCTAAGTCCATGATCATAAACTGATGAGAGAGCGAGGTAAGACCCATAAAGACAATTGGGCGGTCTTTGACCAGATTTTCCCCTTCAGACCAAAGACAGCAAACAACCGATCATCTTTTGTCTTATAAGACTGTCTGAGGTGTGTTAAGAGTGAATTAGTGTTGGTGATCAGCTCCAAAAAAGGAAATATTATACAAGTTTAATATTTACGATCAAAACTCTTTGACGAACACCGACGCCTAACCCTTTAGATCACATTTGTTCACGCAATTTTTTGGGTTTGAAAAACGAGAGTCTGGCTTTTTGGTGGGGTAGAAGAGTTCTGTGTGCTCTGTCGATGTTATTGTAGCACACATTAAGAACTGCTCAAAGCCCGGTTGTTTGTATTTATGTGTTGAGTCTATAGCAGATAAAAAATCTCAACAAGTGTCAGAAAACCATGTGTCCTAATGGATAAGGCGTCTGACTTCGGGTAAGAAGATTGAGGGTTCGAGTCCCTTCATGGTTGTAATTCCAGTTACTTTTCTGGTCAGGAAGAAATAGTATTAGTAGTGACTTAAGTTGATTTCACTAGATTTTTATCTGGAACTTGCTTGTAAACTAGAGCTGACCAATTCATGTCCATGATCAAAAACTGATGAGAGAGCGAGGTAAGACCCATAAAGACAATTGGATTGTCTTTGACCAGATTTTCCCCTTCAGACCAAAGACAGCAAACACCCGATCATCTTGTGTCTTATAAGACTGTCTGAGGTGTGTTAAGAGTGAATTAGTCTTGGTAATCAGCTCCAAAACAGGAAATATTGAACATGTTGGATCAAAACTCTTTATGTCTGAAAGGAACGCCGACGCCCAACCCTTTAGATCACATTTGATCACGCAATCTTTCGGTTTTAACGGACGAGAGTCTGACTTTTTGGGGGTTGGTAGCTGTGTCGATGTTATTGTAGCAGACATTAAGAACTGCTCAAAGCCTGGTTGTTTGTATTCTTGTGTTGAGTCTATAGCAGATAGAAAATCTAATCAGCAGTCAGAAGACCATGTGGCCTAATGGATAAGGCGTCTGACTTCGGATCAGAAGATTGAGGGTTCAAGTCCCTTCATGGTTGGAATTCCAGTCACTTTTCTGGTCAGTTTAGTAGTGACTTATGTTGATATGACTGAATCTTTATCTGGATCTTGCTTGTAAACTGGAGCTGACCAATCTAAGTCAACGATCATAGACTGAACGTCATTTGAAGTGGGTAAGACACATAAAGACAATTGGACTATTTTGGACCAGATTTTCCCCTTCAGACCAAAGGCAGCAAACACCTGATTATCTTGTGTCTTATAAGATTGTCTGAGGTGTGTTAAGAGTGAATTAGTCTTGTTAATCAGCTCCAAAACAGGAAATATTGAACATGTTTAATTTTTACGATGAAAACTCTTTGAGGAACACCGATGCCTCACATTTGTTCACGCAAGATTTGGGGTTTGAAAGATAAGAGTCTGGCTTTTTGGTGGGGCAGAATGGTTCTGTGTGCTCTGTCGATGTTATTGTAGCAGAAATTAAGAACTGCTGAAAGCCTGGTTGTTTGTCTTTATGTGTTGAGTCTATAGCAGATGAAAAAATGAAACTTTGTGCCCGGAGGCCATGTGGCCTAATGGATAAGGCGTCTGACTTCGGATCAGAAGATTGAGGGTTCAAATCCCTTCATGGTTGTAATTCCAGTTACTTTTCTGGTCAGGAAGAAATAGTATTAGTAGTGACTTTAGTTGATATCACTACATCTTTATCTGGATCTTGCTTGTAAGATATAGCTGACCAATCTATGTCCATGATCATAAACTGATAGGAAAGCGAGGTAAGATACATAAAGACAATTGGATTGTCTTTGACCAGATTTCTCCCTTCAGACCAAAGACAGCAAACAACCGATTATCTTGTGTCTTATAAGATTGTCTGAGGTGTGTTAAGAGTGAATTAGTCTTGGGAATCAGCTCCAAAACAGGAAATATTGAACATGTTAGATCAAAACTCTTTATGTCTGAAAAGAACGCCGAAGCCTAACCCTTTAGATCACATTTGATCACGCAATTTTTCGGTTTTGAAGGACTAGAGCATGGCTTTTTGGGGGTTGGTGGCTGTGTCGATGTTATTGTAGCAGACATTAAGAACTGCTCAAAGCCTGGTTGTTTGTATTTTTGTGTTGAGTCTATAGCAGATAGAAAACCTAATCAGCAGTCAGAAGACCATGTGGCCTAATGGATAAGGCGTCTGACTTCGGATCAGAAGGTTGAGGGTTCAAGTCCCTTCATGGTTGAAATTCAAGTTACTTTTCTGGTCAGGAAGAAATAGTATTAGTAATGACTTAAGTTGATATCACTATATCTACATCTGGATCATGCTTTCAGACAAGAGTTGACTAGCCTATATCCACAATCATAAACTGATAAGAGAGTGAGGAAAGACAATTATACTGTTTTAACTGGATTTTCCCCTTCAGACCAAAGACAGCAAACACCCGATTATCTTGTTTCTTATAAGATAGTCTGAGGTGTGTTAAGAGTGAATTTGTCTTGGTGATCAGCTCCACAAAAACAAGAAACATTGAATATGTTTAAATTTTACGATCAAAACTCTTTGAGGAACACCAACCTCTAACCCTTTAGATCACATTTGTTCACGCAAGATTTGGTGTTTGAAGGACAAGAGTCTGGCTTTTTGGTGGGACAGAATGGTTCTGTGTGCTGTGTCAATGTTATTGTAGCACACATTAAGAACTGCTCGAAGCCTGGTTGCAGATAAAAAATGTCAGTATGTGTCAGAAGACCATGTGGCCTAATGGACAAGGCGTCTGACTTCGGATCAGAAGATTGAGGGTTCAAGTCCCTTCATGGTTGTAATTTCAGTTACTTTTCTGGTCAGGAAGAAATAGTATTAGTAGTGACTTTAGTTGATATAACTAGATCTTTATCTGGATCTTGCTTGTAAACTAGAGCTGACCAATCTAAGTCCATGATCATAAACTGATAGGAAAGCGAGGTAAGACAATTGGACTGTTTTCACTAGATTTTCCCCTTCAGACCAAAGACAGCAAACACCCGATTATCTTGTGTCTTATAAGACTGTCTGAGGTGTGTTAAGAGTGAATTAGTCTTGGTGATCAGCTCCAAAAAAGGAAATATTATACAAGTTTAATATTTACGATCAAACCTAACACCTAACCTAACACCTAACCCTTTAGATCACATTTGTTCACGCAATTTTTTGGGTTTGAAAGACGAGAGTCTGGCTTTTTGGTGGGTTAGAAGAGTTCTGTGTGCTCTGTCGATGTTATTGTAGCACACATTAAGAACTGTTCAAAGCCCGGTTGTTTGTATTTATGTGTTGAGTCTATAGCAAATAAAAAAATCTCAACGAGTGTCAGAAGACCATGTGACCTAATGGATAAGGCGTCTGACTTCGGATCAGAAGATTTAGGGTTCGAGTCCCTTCATGGTTGTAATTCCAGTTACTTTTCTGGTCAGGAATAAATAGTATTAGTAGTGACTTAAGTTGATATCACTTGATCTTTATCTGGAACTTGCTTGTAAACTACAGCTGACCAATCTAAGTCCATGATCATAAACTGATGAGAGAGCGAGGTAAGACCCATAAAGACAATTGGACTGTCTTTGACCAGATTTTCCCCTTCAGACCAAAGACAGCAAACAACCGATCATCTTGTGTCTTATAAGACTGTCTGAGGTGTGTTAAGAGTGAATTAGTCTTGGTGATCAGCTCCAAAAAAGGAAATATTATACAAGTTTAATATTTACGATCAAAACTCTTTGACGAACACCGACGCCTAACCCTTTAGATCACATTTGTTCACGCAATTTTTTGGGTTTGAAAAACGAGAGTCTGGCTTTTTGGTGGGGTAGAAGAGTTCTGTGTGCTCTGTCGATGTTATTGTAGCACACGTTAAGAGTGACTTAGTCATGGTAATCAGCTCCAAAACAGGAAACATTGAACATGTTAGATCAAAACTCTTTATGTCTGTAAGGAACGCCGACGCCCAACCCTTTAGATCACATTTGATCACGCAATCTTTCGGTTTTGAAGGACGAGAGTCTGACTTTTTGGGGGTTGGTAGCTGTGTCGATGTTGTTGTAGCAGATATTAAGAACTGCTCAAAGCTTGGTTGTTTGAATTTTTGTGTTGAGTCCATAGCAGATAGAAAATCTAATCAGCAGGCAGAAGACCATGTGGCCTAATCAAGAAGGCGTCTGACTTCGGATAAGAAGATCGAGGTTTCGAGTACCTTCATGGTTGTAATTCCAGTTACTTTTCTGGTCAGGAATAAATAGTAAGATCTTTATCTGCAACTTGCTTGTAAACTAGAGCTGACCAATCTAAGTCCATGATCATAAACTGATGAGAGAGTGAGGTAAGACCCATAAAGACAATTGGATTGTCTTTGACCAGATTTTCCCCGTCAGACCAAAGACAGCAAACAACCGATTATCTTGTGTCGTATAAGATTGTCTGAGGTGTGTTAAGAGTGAATTAGTTTTGGTAATAAGCTCCAAAACAGGAAATATTGAACAAGTTGGATCAAAACTCTTTGTCTGAAAGGAACGCCGACGCCCGACCCTTTAGATCACATTTGATCACGCAATCTTTCGGTTTTGAAGGACGAGAGTCTGGCTTTTTGGGGGTTGGTGGCTGTGTCGATGTTATTGTAGCAGACATTAAGAACTGCTCAAAGCCTGGTCTGTCTTCATGTGTTGAGTCTATAGCAGATAAACAATCTCAATAAGCGTCAGAAGACCATGTGGCCTAATGGATAAGGCATCTGACTTCGGATCAGAAGACTGAGGGTTCGAGTCCCTTCATGGTTGTAATTCCAGTTACTTTTCTGGTCAGGAATAAATAGTATTAGTAGTGACTTAAGTTGATATCACTAGATCTTTACCTGGAAATTGCTTGTAAACTAGAGCTGACCAATCTAAATCCATGATCATAAACTGATGAGAGAGCGAGGTAAGACCCATAATGACAACTGGATTGTCTTTGACCAGATTTTCCCCTTCAGACCAAAGACAGCAAACACCCGATTATCTTGTGTCTTATAAGATAGTCTGAGGTGTGTTAAGAGTGAATTTGTCTTGGTGATCAGTTTTAAAAAAACAAGAAACATTGAATATGTTTAAATTTTACGATCAAAACTCTTTGAGGAACACCAAACCCTAACCCTTTAGATCACAATTGTTCACGCAAGCTTTGGGGTTTGAAGGACAAGAGTCTGGCTTTTTGGTGGGACAGAATGGTTCTGTGTGCTGTGACGGTGTTATTGTAGCACACATTAACAACTGCTCGAAGCCTTGTTGTTTGTCTTTATGTGTATAGTCTATAGCAGATAAACAATCTCAATAACTGTCAGAATACCATGTGGCCTAATGGACAAGGTGTCTGACTTCGGATATGAAGATTGAGGGTTCTAGTCCCTTCATGGTTGTAATTCCAGTTACTTTTCTGGTCAGGAAGAAATAGTATTAGTAGTAACTTTAGTTGATATCACTAGATCTTTATCTGGAACTTGCTTGTAAAATAGAGCTGACCAATCTAAGTCCATGTTCATAAACTGATGAGAGAGCGAGGTAAGACCCATAAAGACAATTGGACTGTCTTTGACCACATTTCTCCCTTCAGACCAAAGACAGCAAACAACCGAGCATCTTGTGTCTTATAAGACTGTCTGAGGTGTGTTCAGAGTGAATTAGTCTTGGTGATCAGCTCCAAAACAGGAAATATTGAACATGTTGGATCAATACTCTTTATGTCTGTAAGGAACGCCGACGCCCAACCCTTTGGATAAAATTTGATCACGCAATTTTTCGGTTTTGAAGGACGAGAGTCTGACTTTTTGGGGGTTGGTAGCTGTGTCGATGTTATTGTAGCAGACATTAAGAACTGCTCAAAGCCTGGTTGTTTGTATTTTTGTGTTGAGTCTATAGCAGATAGAAAATCTAATCAGCAGTCAGAAGACCATGTGGCCTAATGGATAAGGCGTCTGACTTCGAATCAGAAGATTGAGGGTTCAAGTCCCTTCATGGTTGAGAGTCAAGTTACTTTTCTGGTCAGGAAGAAATAGTATTAGTAATGACTTAAGTTGATATCACTATATCTACATCTGGATCATGCTTTCAAACAAGAGCTGACTAGCCTATATCCACGATCATAAACTGATAAGAAAGTGAGGAAAGACAATTGGACTGTTTTAACTGGATTTTCCCCTTCAGACCAAAGACAGCAAACACCCGATTATCTTGTGTCTTATAAGATAGTCTGAGGTGTGTTAAGAGTGAATTTGTCTTGGTGATCAGCTCCAAAAAAACAAGAAACATTGAATATGTTTAAATTTTACGATCAAAACTCTTTGAGGAACACCAACCCCTAACCCTTTGGATCACATTTGTTCACGCAAAATTTGGGGTTTGAAGGACGAGAGTCTGGCTTTTTGGTGGGACAGAATGGTTCTGTGTGCTCTGTCGATGTTATTGTAGCACACTTTAAGAACTGCTCAAAGCCCGGTTGTTTGTATTTATGTGTTGAGTCTATAGCAGATAAAAAATCTCAACAAGTGTCAGAAGACCATGTGGCCTAATGGATAAGTTGTCTGTCTTCGGATCAGAAGATTGAGGGTTTGAATTCCTTCATGGTTGTAACTTCAGTTACTTTTCTGGTCAGGAAGAAATAGTATTAGTAGTGACTTTAGTTGATATAACTAGATCTTTATCTGGATCTTGCTTGTAAACTAGAGCTGACCAATCTAAGTCCATGATCATAAACTGATAGGAAAGCGAGGTAAGACAATTGGACTGTTTTCACTAGATTTCCCCCTTCAGACCAAAGACAGCAAACACCTGATTATCTTGTGTCTTATAAGACTGTCTGAGGTGTGTTAAGAGTGAATTAGTCTTGGTGATCAGCTCCACAAAAGGAAATATTATACAAGTTTAATATTTACGATCAAAACTCTTTGACGAACACCGACGCCTAACCCTTTAGATCACATTTGTTCACGCAATTTTTTGGGTTTGAAAAACGAGAGTCTGGCTTTTTGGTGGGGTAGAAGAGTTCTGTGTGCTGTGACGATGTTATTGTAGCACACATTAAGAACTGCTCAAAGCCCGGATGGTTGTATTTATGTGTTGAGTCTATAGCAGATAAAAAATCTCAACAAGTGTCAGAAGACCATGTGGCCTAATGGATAAGGCGTCTGACTTCGGATCAGAAGATTGAGGGTTCGAGTCCCTTCATGGTTGTAATTCCAGTTACTTTTCTGGTCAGGAATAAATAGTATTAGTAGTGACTTAAGTTGATATCACTAGATCTTTATCTGGAAATTGCTTGTAAAATAGAGCTGACCAATCTAAATCCATGATCATAAACTGATGAGAGAGCGAGATAAGACCCATTAAGACAATTGGACTGTCTTTGACCAGATTTCTCCCTTCAGACCAAAGACAGCAAACAACCGATCATCTTGTGTCTTATAAGATTATCTGAGTTGTGTTAAGAGTCAATTAGTCTTGGTGATCAGCTCCAAAACAGGATATATTGAACATGTTGGAACAAAACTCTTTATGTCTGTAAGGAACGCCGACGCCCAACCCTTTAGATAAAATTGGATCACGCAATCTTTCGGTTTTGAAGGACGAGAGTCTGACTTTTTGGGGGTTGGTAGCTGTGTCGATATTATGGTAGCAGACATTAAGAACTGCTCAAAGCCTGGTTGTTTGTATTTTTGTGTTGAGTCTATAGCAGATAGAAAATTTACTCAGCAGTCAGAAGACCATGTGGCCTAATGGATAAGGCGTCTGACTTCGGATTAGAAGATTGAGGGTTCAAGTCCCATCATGGTTGTAATTTCAGTTACTTTTCTGGTCAGGAAGAAATAGTATTAGTAGTGACTTAAGTTGATTTCACTAGATCTTTATCCGGAACTTGCTTGTAAACTAGAGCTGACCAATCTATGTCCATGATCATAAACTGATGAGGGAGCGAGGTAAGACCCATAAAGACAATTGGATTGTCTTTGACCAGATTTTCCCCTTCAGACCAAAGACAGCAAACAACCGATTATCTTGTGTCTTATAAGATTATCTGAGGTGTGTTAAGAGTGAATTAGTCTTGGTAATCAGCTCCAAAACAGGAAATATTGAACATGTTGGATCAAAACT
Source organism: Nerophis ophidion (assembly GCF_033978795.1). Lineage (NCBI taxonomy): Eukaryota > Metazoa > Chordata > Actinopteri > Syngnathiformes > Syngnathidae > Nerophis > Nerophis ophidion. The sequence goes on from NC_084616.1 coordinate 10,368,640, forward strand.
CTTTATGTCTGTAAGGAACGCCGACGCCCAACCCTTTAGATTACATTTGATCACGCAATCTTTCGGTTTTGAAGGACGAGAGTCTGACTTTTTGGGGGTTGGTAGCTGTGTCGATATTATTGTAGCAGACATTAAGAACTGCTCAAAGCCTGGTTGTTTATATTTTTGTGTTGAGTCTATAGCAGATAGAAAATCTATTCAGCATGCAGAAGACCATGTGGCCTAATGGACAAGGCATCTGACTTCGGATCAGAAGATTGAGGGTTCGAGTCCCTTCGTGGTTGTAATTCCAGTTACTTTTCTGGTCAGGAAGAAATAGTATTAGTAGTGACTTTAGTTGATATAACTAGATCTTTATCTGGATCTTGCTTGTAAACTAGAGCTGACCAATCTAAGTCCATGATCATAAACTGATAGCAAAACGAGGTAAGACAATTGGACTGTTATCACTAGATTTTCCCTTTCAGACCAAAGACAGCAAACACTCGATTATCTTGTGTCTTATAAGACTGTCTGAGGTGTGTTAAGAGTGAATTAGTCTTGGTGATCAGTTTCAAAAAAACAAGAAACATTGAATATGTTTAAATTTTACGATCAAAACTCTTTGAGGAACACCAACCCCTAACCCTTTAGATCACATTTGTTCACGCAAGATTTGGGGTTTGAAGGACAAGAGTCTGGCTTTTTGGTGGGACAGAATGGTTCTGTGGGCTGTGACGATGTTATTGTAGCACACATTAAGAACTGCTCGAAGCCTGGTTGTTTGTCTTTATGTGTATAGTCTATAGCAGATAAAAAATCTCAATAACTGTCAGAAGACCATGTGGCTAATGGACAAGGCGTCTGACTTCGGATCAGAAGATTGAGGATTCAAGTCCCTTCATGGTTGTAATTCTAGTTACTTTTCTGGTCAGGAAGAAATAGTATTAGTAGTAACTTTAGTTGATATAACTAGATCTTTATCTGGATCTTGCTTGTAAACTAGAGCTGACCAATCTAATTCCATGATCATAAACTGATAGGAAAGCGAGGTAAGACAATTGGACTGTTTTCACTAGATTTTCCCCTTTAGACCAAAGACAGCAAACACTCGATTATCTTGTGTCTTTAAAGACTGTCTGAGGTGTGTTAAGAGTGAATTAGTCTTGGTGATCAGCTCCAAAACAGGAAATATTATACAAGTTTAATATTTACGATCAAAACTCTTTGACGAACACTGACGCCTAACCCTTTAGATCACATTTTTTCACGCAATTTTTTGGGTTTGCAAAACAAAAGTCTGGCTTTTTGGTGGGGTAGAAGAGTTCTGTATGCTCTGTCGATGTTATTGTAGCACACATTAAGAACTGTTCAAAGCACGGTTGGTTGTATTTATGTGTTGAGTCAATAGCAGATAAAAAATCTCAACAAGTGTGAGAAGACCATGTGGCCTAATGGATAAGGCGTCTGACTTCGGATCAGAAGATTGAGGGTCGAGTCCCTTCGTGGTTGTAATTCCAGTTACTTTTTCTGGTCATGAAGAAATAGTATTAGTAGTGACTTAAGTTGATATCACTCAATCTTTATATGGATCTTGCTTGTAAACTAGAGCTGACCAATCCTAGTCCATCCTCATAAACTGATCAGAGACTAAATGTCTTCTGAAGTGGGTAAGACACATGAAGACAATTGGACTGTTTTTGACTAGATTTTCCCCTTCAGACCAAAGACAGCAAACACCTGATTATCTTGTGTCTTATAAGATTGTCTGAGGTGTGTTAAGAGTAAAAGGTTGGGGACCACTGCACTAGGCCAGGCCGCCCCTAAAATGCCTAAAATGCATTGATAAATGACTGGGTTTTGGTGATTAAAAAATTAGACGTATTACTAACCGTCAGGAATTTTAACGCGTATTATCATCATATCGTTTACTGTTCCATCCCTCATCCATTAACAAGTAAAAAGTCAAAGGCGGTTACGGCATGTTGTTGCTACAATAGTGGTCAATTTTTTAGGGAATTACGGCAAATGACGAGAGCGGTCGCGGCTTTTGCCGCAGTTAACGTGGTTAAATTCATATTTTTAGTGACTAAATGACCAATTTTGGGGCATTTTTATAGATTACTCACCTGGACAGGACGGTGTGGCGCAGTTGGGAGAGTGGCCGTGCCAGCAACCTAAGGGTCCCTGGTTCAATCCCCACCTTCTACCAACCTTGATGTGTCCTTGAGCAAGATACTTCACCCTTGCTCCTGATTCGTTTACTTTTTTTCCCCACACTTCACACAGGCTCTTGGAACAGAACTTCTAGGAATTTTGAGTCCCTACTATAATGGAGGATATTTATTTTGCGGTTCACAAAGGACAGAACCCGCCCTTCATTCATTAATTCCACATTCACACATTGATGGCGGTAAGCTACATTTGTCACGACATCTGCACATACTCTTCGTTGGCTTGCACTGATTTATTGGGCATATTCTCTTCATCTGTACCAATACTCTTGTTTTATTCTGTATATTGTACAGTTTTTTTGTATATTGTATTTCTTATTGTTTTTATTGGATAGATTATTTCAACTCTTATTTTTTATCTTTATTGCTTATGTGATGTATTTTTAGTCCATATTCGTTTTCACTACCGCACCTTAAATTGGAGTCCTTAATCTTGTTATATGCAAATACAAACCCCGTTTCCATATGAGTTGGGAAATTGTGTTAGATGTAAATATAAACGGAATACAATGATTTGCAAATCATTTTCAACCCATATTCAGTTGAATATGCTACAAAGACAACATATTTGATGTTCAAACTGATAAAAACATTTTTTTTTTTTTTGCAAATAATCATTAACTTTAGAATTTGATGCCAACAACACGTGACAAAGAAGTTGGGAAAGGTGGCAATAAATACTGATAAAGTTGAGAAATACTTATTTGGAACATCCCACAGGTGTGCAGGCTAATTGGGAACAATTGTGTGCCCTGATTGGGTATAAAAGCAGCTTCCATGAAATGCTCAGTCATTCACAAACAAGGATGAGGCGAGGGTCACCAATTTGTAAGTAAAATGTCAAACAGTTTTAGAACAACATTTCTCAACGAGCTAATGCAAGGAATTTAGGGATTTTACCATCTACGGTCCGTAAAATCATCAAAAGGTTCAGAGAATCTGGAGAAATCACTACACGTAAGCGATGATATTACGAAACTTTGATCCCTCAGGCGGTACTGAATAAAAAAACGACATCAGTGTGTAAAGGATATGACCACAGGGGCTCAGGAACACTTCATAAAACTACTGTCAGTAACTATAGTTGTTTGTTACATCTGTAAGTGCAAGTTAAAACTCTACTATGCAAAGCAAAACCCATTTATCAACAACACCAAGGAACGCTGCTGGAGTCATTGGGCCAAAGCTGATGCGAAATGGAAAAAGTGTTCTGTGGTCTGACGAGTCCACATTTCAAATTATATTTGGAAACTGTGGACATGGTGTCCTCCGGAACAAAGAAGAAAATAACCATCCGGATTGTTATAGGGGCAAAGTTCAAAAGCCAGCATGTGTGATGGTATGGGGGTGTATTAGTGCCCAAGGCATGGGTAACTTACACATCTGTGAAGGCACCATTAGGTTTTGGAGCAACATATGTTGTCTTCTTAGCAACGTTATCATGGACGCCCCTGCTTATTTCAGCAAGACAATGCCAAGCCGCGTGTTACAACAGCGTGGTTTCGTTAAAACGAGTGTGGGTACTTTCCTGGCCCGCCTGCAGTCCAGACCTGTCTCCCATGGAAAATGTGTGGCGCATTATGAAGCGTACAATACGACAGCGGAGACCCCGGACTGTTGAACGACTGAAGCTCTACATAAAAGAAGAATTAGAAAGAATTCCACTTTCAAAGCTTCAACAATTAGTTTCCTCAGTTCCCAAATATTTATTGAGTATTGTTAAAAGAAAAGGTGATGTAACACCGTGGTGAACATGCCCTTTCCCAACTACTTTGGCACGTGTTGTAGCCATGAAATTCAAAGTTAATTATTATTTGCAAAAAAAAAATGAAGTTTAAGAGTTTGAACATCAAATATCTTGTCTTTGTAGCATATTCAACTGAATATGGGTTGAAAAGGATTTGCAAATCATTGTATTCTGTTTATATTTACATCTAACACAATTTCCCAACTCATATGGAAACAGGGTTTGTATGATGACAATAAAGTCCATTCTATTCTATCTGGAAGAGCAAAGCCAAACACCCACCTGTCCCTGTGCCGTGGTCAGGATCTGGCTTATGTTGGACATGGCGCTGGTGAAAATGGGAGTGGAGGTGAGCGAACTGAGGAACTGAGTCTGCGCTCCGAGCGAGGCAGCGTTGATCTACGTGGAAAAGTAAGAGGTTTGTTTGTTTTAACGTGGTGAGAGGTAGGTAAACCTGTGACTCGGCGTTCTTACAAGTGCGGGGTTGATGGAGAGCCCCGCCGTCTGGAGCGCCGCCACAGAGAGGTTAGCCTGGGAGGCGGCGGCGACCGTTGCCGGGGCGGCTTGAGCTGCACATTCGCCGTGGGAGTTGGCGAGCGAGGCGGGCTGGGACTGCTGCAAGGCGGTCTGTATGGAAGCCGCCGGAGACTGGAACAGCGCCTGAGTGCTTGTCTGGAGCTGAGGCTGGACTGAGTTCAAAACTGTGGCAGCTGAGGGCGGCAGAGAGGACAATGTTGGGACGTCACGACCGCATACTGACATGTACACGTGTACATGTTTTATAACGCCATGTGCTGATGTTTCACCCCCCATTGTGTGCCATGAAGGGCGGGCGTCACTACTGTCAGTAGCTAATGTGCTAATTGCTACTTTGTGTGCTTTTAAAGTGTTTTTTAACCTTTTTACAGCATTGTTCTAGCTCAGGGGTCAGCAACCCGGGCTGTAGAGTTCTTCAGCGCCGCCCTAGTGGCTCCCTGGACCTCTTTCAGAGATGTGTGAAAATGAAAAAATATATTTTTGGTTCTTATATATTTTCTGCATGACACAAACCTTGTTAATTGTTAGAAATCTCCCAGTTTATACGAAACATGCTTCACTGATGAGAGTAGTAGTCATCGTAGTCTGTTTACATGTACGACTTTCTCCGATGCTGCCACAGAAAGGATGTCTTTCATGCCACTCTTTCTTTGTCTCATTTTGTCCCCCAAACGCTTTGTGCTGTGCGTGAATGCACAAAGGTGAGCTTTATTGATTTTGTGGATTTGCTGGAGTGCTTATCAGGCATATTGGGTCAATCCATGATTGCAAGCTAATCGCTGCTAACATGCTATTTAGGTTAGCTGTATAAACATATTGCATCATTAGGCCTCATTTGTGGGTATATTTGAGCTCATTTAATTTCCTTTACTTATGTCCTTATTTCCTTTCCCATGCTTGCTTATGGTTGTCCAAGTCCGATGACGACATAAATTTCCTTTCCCATACACACATATATATATATATTAGTTGTTATATATATATATATATATATATATATATATATATACACACACACACACATACATACATATATATATATATATATACATATATATTTTTCTTATATGTATATAAATGCACATATATATATACACATATACATATATATATACACACCCATATATATACATATACACACACAGATATATACACACACATATATAGACAAATACATACATACACACACATATAAATATACGTACACATATACACATGTACATATATACACATATATATATATATACACATATATACACACATATATACATATAGATATATATACACACACACATATATATACATACATATACGCATACTGTACATGTATTTATATACACATATATATATATATATATATATATACACACATACATATATATATACATATATATACACATATATATATGCATACTGTACATATATTTATATACACATATATATATACATATATACGCATACTGTACATATATTTATATACACATATATATGTACATACTGTACATATATACATACATACACACATACATATATACACATATATACATACACATATATACACACACATATATATACACATATATATATATACACACACATACATATATACACATATACATATACATATATCCATACACATACATATATACACATATATATATATACACACACACACATACTTATATAAACATATATATATATATATATATATATATACACACACACACACACACATACTTATATACACACATATATATATATATCCATCCATCCATCCATTTTCTACCGCTTATTCCCTTTCGGGGTCGCGGGGGGCGCTGGCGCCTATCTCAGCTACAATCGGGCAGAAGGCGGGGTACACCCTGGACAAGTCGCCACCTCATATATATATATATATATATATATATATATATATATATATACATACACACACACACACACACACACACACACACACACACACACACACACACACACACACACACACACACACACACACACACACATATATATATCTCCTGGCCAATTTTTTTAACCCAGTCAAAAGTTTGGGGACCCCCAGCTGTAAGTGCTCTAATTAAAATGTTTGGGAGTGCATGACAAAGTGTAAAAGAGAACATGTCATTCATGAGCAAGTATACTGCATTAATAGTGCTAATAAGTCGTTAGTAAACAACAAGTGTCATACACGTGGTTTCACACCCCCGGCTGCATACCTTGAAGGCCAGCAAAAGGCAGCTTGAGGAGGTTTCCGTGCTGCGTGGTGGCGGCGGCGGCGGCGAGTCCAGACAGATTGGCCACGCTGGTCGCCGGCAGGGTGATGAGGGCGAGGCCTCCCTGGCCGCCGATGGATCCCGCCATGCTGATGGGAATGAGCAAGGGCTGGCTCAGGGAGCTGGTTTGGGCCAACACGCCAGCCGTCATCAGAGAGGCCAAACTCTCCTGGGACAGAACCTGTCAGGTCAAAACATCAAACGGACTATAAAGATAGGGTGTCCCGATCCCATAACGCTATTGATATCAGCAGAAAGAACATAATATATCTGCTTGTCTGTACAACCTCAGTAAGAAGCAGTCCTGCTGCTGGATGTCTTCCAATAAGCACACTAGGTTGGGCTTTTCTTGTTTTGTAGTCCATTTAAATAGAACCCACTTTTTAGACCAGTTGTTCTGCCGTTTCTTTTCCTTTTTAAACCAGTTGACCTGCCGTTTCTTTTCTTTTCTGCGGTGGCCATGGATGAAGTGCTGGCTGTCCAGAGTCGGGACACGGGGTGGACTGCTCGCCTGTGCATCGGTTGGGGACGTCTCTCAATCAATCAATCAATGTTTATTTATATAGCCCTAAATCACATGTGTCTCAAAGGGATGCACAAGTCACAACCACATCTACATAAGGGCAAGGAAAAACTCACAACCCAGTGGGACGTCGATGAGAAGGACTATGAGAAACCTTGGAAAGGACCTCAAATGCGGCCGAGAGTGGAGTCGGCTCTCTTGGTTGCTTAGTTGGGTCTGCTCCAGTCTCTGGCCATGCTCCCCCCACCCCAGAAGACGATGGCGAGGAACACCGGAGAGGCCACCACAGTGTAGATGTTTCTTTTACTTTTTTATTCATAGCTGTTTGTAGAAGAGGCTGCTTGCATCAGCTCTTCTCTTTTAATGTCTTTAATGTCCTTTGTGTTCTTTGATGTTTCCCTCTTACACACATGTAAGATGGATGTGTGCTATGGCTATGAGTAGTTTTTCCCCCCCTGGCCCAGGCTTAGACTGATACCCCCCACCTGTTGTCTACCTGTAATTCACCTTTTTTGTAAGGGGCGCCGGAAGTTGGCAGACTCGTCAGCGATCCTTTTCTGTCTCCCTGTAATGTTTGACCCTGTTCTGTCTCCCCGTAATGTTTGATCCTGATCTGTCTCCCTGTAATGTTTGATCCTGTTCTGTCTCCCTGTAATGTTTGATCCTGTTCTGTCTCCCTGTAATGTTTGATCCTGTTCTGTCTCCACGTAATGTTTGATCCTGTTCTGTCTCTCCGTAATGTTTGATCCTGTTCTGTCTCCCCGTAATGTTTGATCCTGTTCTGTCTCCCCGTAATGTTTGATCCTGTTCTGTCTCCCTGTAATGTTTGATCCTGTTCTGTCTACCTGTAATGTTTGATCCTGTTCTGTCTCCCCGTAATGTTTGATCCTGTTCTGTCTACCTGTAATGTTTGATCCTGTTCTGTCTCCACCTAATGTTTGATCCTGCTCTGTCTCCCTGTAATGTTTGATCCTGTTCTGTCTCCACGTAATGTTTGATCCTGTTCTGTCTCCACGTAATGTTTGATCGTGCTCTGTCTCCCTGTAATGTTTGATCCTGTTCTGTTTCCCTATAATGTTTGATCCTGTTCTGTCTCCCTGTAATGTTTGATCCTGTTCTGTCTCCCTGTAATGTTTGATCCTGTTCTGTCTCCCTGTAATGTTTGATCCTGTTCTGTCTCCCTGTAATGTTTGATCCTGTTCTTTCTCCCTGTAATGTTTGATCCTGTTCTTTCTCCCTGTAATGTTTGATCCTGTTCTGTCTCCCTGTAATGTTCGATCCTGTTCTGTCTCCAGTAATGTTTGATCCTGTTCTGTCTCCCTGTAATGTTTGATCCTGTTCTGTCTCCAGTAATGTTTGATCCTGTTCTGTCTCCCTGTAATGTTTGATCCTGTTCTGTCTCCGTGTAATGTTTGTCTAATCTTGAATGTGATTGTGCGTAAAATTTTTATCCCCCCTCAGAGATTAATAAAGTATTTCTGATTCTGAAAATAGTAAATCAATCAATCAATCAAAGTTTATTTATATAGCCCTAAATCAAAAGGGTCTCAAACGGCTGCACAAGCCAAAACGACATCCTTGGCTAAGATCCCACATGTGTCCCAAATGTATAATCTGTGCTGATATCGTATCGGATCAATATCAGTTTCGGGCAATACTTAGAAGGAAAGAGTTGTATCGGGACATCCTTAATTAAAATAGAATAGAATAGAATAGAAAGTACTTTATTGATCCCTGGGGGAAATTCAGCACCACAGTTCGCTCACAATAGACAATAATAATAATAAATAATATATAACATATATTATATATATAAATAATATAAATATATTCTACATTTAAGTGCAATTAAAAGTTGAGGATACTCACTCCGGCTGTGACTCTTTGGGTACCATATGATTCCATTCATGGGGGTAACGATTTGACTCCAAATCGATTCAAAATCAATACTTTTTAACACGGTTGTATGCCAAGTTCTTTAATTAACTACATTCCTCTCTCTATATGTTTCTGTATGACTTTAAAAAAAATGGTTGAGTTTAACACAATTCTACCCAACATTTCATAAATAAATAAAGGAAACAATTAGTTAAAAATCGATTTTTTTTTCAACCAATTAAGAATCGTGATTCATTTCAAATCATTATTATTTTTTTAACACCCCTAGTGCTCGTGTACTCACGTCATACCTGCGGACAACCTTGCACGGCGACGGCGGCCGCTGGATGCTGCGGCAGGGATATGCTAATGGGCGTGGCCGTCTGTGCGGTGGGGGGCGGGGCAGGGGGCGGAGCCGCTGCGGGCGCCGCCTGCTGCGTGGGTCCGGCCTGGTCGCCTGGTGGGCGGTTGCCGTCGGGTTGAGCCCCTCCCTCCACTGCTTCGCCCTCAATCCTCTTCCCTTCCGGTACCAACGAAGAAGACGCGTCGACTCCCACCTCCAGCACGCGTATCGTCTCCTGACCAGACATCACGATGACCTGAAGATTCATCGAGAATTTTTGATTTTCGAGGGGTTAGTAATTCTACGAGAAACCAACTATATTAAAGCTGCAAACAGCGTTGGTCGGGTCCGCCTTTGGCCGCTGCCAAGCCCTGGTCTAAGTCAGACCTACATAGAAGTCTTTGTTTCATGTCTCTATGACATTCCTAACAGAAGTTACAAGCAGTTTTGTCTGGGTTTTTTCCTAGGGGGCGCTGGAGCGCAATTTTGACTTTTGGGGTTTGGTTTTTTATCAGATGGCAATTTTCGCCAGTCCTGATGTGTGTGTAAAATTTGGTGAGTTTTGAAGCATGTTAAGGGGGTCAAATTACAGATCAGCGTTTCTGGATGTTGTTGATAAATGGCTTTCGCTTTGCATAGTAGAGCTTTAACTTGCACTTTGAAGCATTTTAAGGGGGTCAAATTACAGCTCAAAGAGGCAAAAATTAAATTTTTTAGGAAACTTTGCGCAGGGGTTCTTTGAAGGCTCGTAAAATCAAAACCGGAGCAGTAATCAAAACTTTGTTGGATAGTTTTAATCAAAAGGGTTCAATCTCTCTCCTGTGCGAGTTTGAAGCCAAAACGACAAACGCACTCGGAGGAATTTACGTTTGAAAAAGGTGACGGGTTTTTACAAAACTTTTATTTTGAAGGGGTAATTTTTAACTTCCTGTTGATTTTTGCCGAAGGATGTCAGTTATCTAAATGTAGGTCTAAGTGAGACCTAACTAGAAGTTTTTGTTTCATGTCTTTCCGGCATTCCTACTGGAAGTTACAAGCGATTTTGTTTGTGTTTTCTTCCTAGGAGCAGTTTTTGCTGTGTTTTATTCAAAAATTGGGCTGGAGCGCATTTTTTAATTTTCGGGTTTAGTTTTTTCATGAGATCGCAATTTCTGCCAGTACTGATGTGTGTGCCAAGTTTGGTGAGTTTTGAAGCATTTTAAGGGGGTCAAATTACAGTTCAAAGAGGCAAAAATAGCATTTTTTGCGAAAATTTTGTATTGAAGAGGTTTTTGCCCGAGAAAGTAAAATTTTGAATTGTAGGTATAAGTCAGTTCTACATAGAAGTTTTTGTTTCATGTCTCTACAACATTCCTAACGGACGTTATGAGCAGTCTGTTGTTTTTTTTCCTAGGGGGCGCTAGCGCGCAATTTTCATTTTTGGGGTTTGGTTGCTTAATAACTTGGGAAGGTTTGCTATACCGACGTGTGTGTCAAATTTGGTGAGTTTTGAAGCATGTTAAGGGGGTCAAATTAGGGTGCGAAGGTGCGGAATAATAATAAAACACAGCAGTTTCAATAGGGTCCTTGGCCCATTGCAAAAGGACTCCTGTGGAGTCCTTTTGCAATGGGGCTGCGGACCCTAAAAACTACCAGACTGCTTCAGATGCATTCATGGAATGTAGGAAATACCCAACTTGGAGCATACGAGCTCTTCCTTAAGGTGAATAGGAGGTGTTCTGATCCGATATCAGCAACAAAACAATAGGTACTGGATTGTATTGGTCTTTAACTACAAAAGCCAAAAGCAGTGAAGTTGTCACGTTGTGTAAATGCTAAATAAAAAGAGAATACAACAAATTATTTTCCACTTATATTCAATCGAATAGACTGCAAAGACAAAATATTTCAGTTTTTTTTTTAGCAAATAATCATGAACTTAGAATTTAATGGCAGCAACACATTGCAAAAAAAGGCATTTTCACCAGTGTGTTACACGGCCTTTCCTTTTAACAACACTCCGTAAAAGGTTTCGGAACTGAGAAGACGCATTTTTGAAGTGGAATTATTTCCCATTCTTGCTTGATGTTCAGCTTAAGTTGTTCAACAGTCTCCTGCCTCATATTTTAGCCTTCATATTTTCAATTGGAGACAGGTCTGGGCTACAGGCAGGCCAGTCTAGTACCCGCACTCTTTGACTATGAAGCCACAGTGTTGTAACACGTGGCTTGGCATTGTCTTGCTGAAATAAGCAGGGGCGTCCATGATAGCACTGCTTGGATTGCTCCAAAAGCTGTATGTACCTTTCAGCATTAATGGCGCCTTCACAGATGCGTAAGTTACCCATGCCTTGGCCACTAATACACCCCCATATCATCACACATGCTGCCTTTTGAACTTTGCGCCTAGAACAGTCCGCATGGTTCTTTTCCTCTTTGGTCCGGAGGACAAGACGTCCAGTTTCCAAAAACTATTTGAAATGTGGACTCGGCAAACCACGGAACACTTTTCTACTTTGGATCAATCCATCTTAGATGAGCTCGGGCCCAGGGAAGCCGGCGGCGTTTCTGGGTGTTGTTGATAAATGGCTTTGGATAGTAGAGTTTTAACTTGCACTTACAGATGTAGCGACGAACTGTAGTTACTGACAGTGGTTTTCTGAAGTGTTCCTGAGCCCATGTGGTGATATCCTTTAGACACTGATGCCGCTTTTTGGTGCGGTATCGCCTGAGGGATTGAAGGGGCGTAATATCATGGCTTACGTGCAGTGATTTCTCCAGATTCTCTGAACCTTTTGATGATATTACGGACCGTAGATGGTGAAATCCCTAAATTCCTTGCAATAGCTGCTTGAGAAATTTTCTTAAACTGTTGGACAATTTGCTCAGGCATTTGTTGACAAAGTGGTGACTCAGTCCTTGTTTGTGAATGACTGAGCATTTCATGGAAGCTGCTTTTATACCCAATCTGTCAGGCTTGCCACTGACAGTTTGTTTGTGTTTTAGTTTTTCCTCTGTGTGTTTAGTATTTCCTGTCCTTAGTTCCTGTCAGCACTCTTATTTTGCTCTCATCATGTTTGTCTCCCTGAGTGCTTTGTTACCCCTCAGCTGCGGCTGATTGGCACCTGGCCACACCTGGTGTCAATTAGCCCGCTCCTATTTGTACCTGCTTTGTCTTCCAGTCAGTGCGGGATTACTGATTTGTCTTGTCGATGACTTCCGTATTGTCGCTCCTGTCGTTTCATGCCGAGTCATTGCAGCGTACGGTAAGCTATCTTTCGATATCTGTTTGTAGCTTACTGTTTTTTGTTCCCTGCTTCCGTTTTGTTTGCACTCTTCTTCTGTTTTCCTGTTTGCTACCCGCTAGCTTCCACGCTAGGCCCCTTTTTGTTTCTTGCTAGCTTCCATGCTAAAGACCCTTTTGTTTGTTATCCGCCTCGTGCGCGTCCTTTGTTAGTACCCCTTTGTTTGTTCTTGTTCTAATATTTTAACTAAATCCTGTTTCCCTGTCCAATGCCTGCCTCAGTCTCTGCATCTTAAGTCTCACCTTAAAACGCATCTGTATACTCTAGCCTTTAAATAGACCTCCTTTTTAGACCAGTTGATCTGCCGCTTCTTTTCTTTCTCCTATGTCCCCCCCTCCCTTGTGGAGGGGGTCCGGTCCGATGACCATGGATGAAGTACTGGCTGTCCAGAGTCGAGACCCAGGATGGACCACTCGTCGGGACCCAGGATGGACCGCTCGCCTGTGTATCGATTGGGGACATCTCTACGCTGCTGATCCGCCTCCGCTTGAGATGGTCTCCTGTGGACGGGACTCTCGCTGCTGTCTTGGATCCGCTTTGAACTGAACTCTCGCGGCTGTGTTGGAGCCACTATGGATTGAACTTTCACAGCATCATGTTAGACCCGCTCGACATCCATTGCTTTCGGTCCCCTAGAGGGGGGGGTTGCCCACATCTGAGGTCCTCTCCAAGGTTTCTCATAGTCAGCATTGTCACTGGCGTCCCACTGGATGTGAATTCTCCCTGCCCACTGGGTGTGAGTTTTCCTTGCCCTTTTGTGGGTTCTTCCGAGGATGTTGTAGTCGTAATGATTTGTGCAGTCCTTTGAGACATTTGTGATTTGGGGCTATATAAATAAACATTGATTGATTGATTGATTGATTGATCTTGGCGTCCGTCACAAACAAACTGACAGTTTCAACGTTGTATTTATGTTGCATAAAATTTTGGTTGGGAAACGAGCACATTTCAATGGTCAAATCAACGTCACAACCTGACATTGAATAAACGTTGTCAAAAAGCATGTTGTTTCAAAGTTGTATTAATGTTGCAGAACATTGGTTGGGAAATGACCACATTTCAATGGTCAAATCTGTCAGAGCGTGGACTTTACGGTTTGTTTTTTCCGGAATGCAAAGGAAAGTTGGAGCGGGCAAGGCGTGAAGTTAACGACATCTTTATTTTAACACTTATAAAAGGAATAAACAAAAGGCGCACACAAGGGCGGAAGTACAAAACCTGGCTATAAAAACAAAAAGTAGCACAAAGGCAGAACTATGGACAAAAAACAAAAGACACTAACTGTGGCATTAATAAACAAAATGTACTTGCGTGGACTGTGAAACAAGCAGCGTGAACGAAGCATGAAACTGGAAACATGACATGAAGCAGAGTGGAGGTATAGTCGCCAGGCCGACTTCCTGGCAACTTTCGGTTTAAATAATAAGACATGATTAGTGAAAACTGGTGCGGACTCCAAATGTGACACAGGTGAAACTAATGGTTGCTATGGTGACAAAACGAGAGTGAAAAAGCAGGAACTGAGTGTCCAAAAAACAAACCAACAGCACAAGGCCAAACAAAAACATGATCAACAGACATGACAAAATCAACATCACAACCTGACATTGAATAAATGTTGTCAAAAAGCATGTTGTTTCAACGTTAGGTTTGAGTTGCTGTTCCAAAAAGTCCTCAACGTTGTTTCAATGTCTTGTGTTTGCTGGGATGTAAAGGAAGTATTCTTGGCGGTTTTTGGATGTTTTTCGAGGGTTTTAATGGGGCCAATAAATGACTACCGTTAGCTCCATTGCTAAAAGTATTCTACAAATTACAATGCATAAAAACCAGAATAACTTACGTTTTACTGGCATTGTCTTGCTTATGTTTACAGTAAATAGAGAATTCTGAATTGTCAGGATTGTCCCTGACAGTTTGGCCATGTTTTAGTTTTTTCCTCTGCATTTGTCTTTGTTTCCTCTGTGTGTGTGTAATATTTCCTGTCAGCGCTCTTATTTTGTCTGTTTCCTGTGTTTCTCCCTGGGCGCAGTTTCCCCTCATCTGCGGCTGATTGGCACCTGGCCACACCTGGAGTCAATCAGCCCACTCCTATTTAGACCAGTTTTTTCCTCCTGTCAGTGTTGGATTATTGTCGTTGTTACCCGTTGCTCCTGTCGTGTCAATGTCATTTTGTACTTGTCGTTCCTACTGGTCGTGTGATTGCAGCGTAGCGGTAAGCTATATTTGGTAGATTTTTTGTAGCTTACTGTTTTTTGTTCCCTGCCTCCGATTTGTTTGTTCATAGCCTAGTTTGTTATCCGCCTCGTGCGCACCTTTTGTTTTAGTGTTTAAATTAAAACCATGTTTTCTTACTCAATGCCTGACTCCTTCTCTGCATCTTGGAGTTTGTCACAAACTAACTCTGACATGAATGATATACAAAAAAAAAAAAAAAAAAAAAAGTGCAGTTCTCTTTTAAAGAAATTAAAGGCCTACTGAAATGAGATGTTCTTATTTAAACGGGGATAGCAGCTCCATTCTATGTGTCATACTTGATCATTTCGCGATATTGCCATATTTTTGCTGGGAGGATTTAGTAGAGAACATCAAGGATAAAGTTCGCTAATAAAAAAGCCTTGCCTTTACCGGAAGTAGCAGACGATGTGCGCATGACGTCACGGGTTGTGGAGCTCCTCACATCTGAACATTGTTTACAATCATGGCCACCAGCAACGAGAGCGATTCGGACCGAGAAAGTGACGATTTCCCCATTAATTTGAGCGAGGATGAAAGATTCGTGGATGAGGAAAGTGAGAGTGAAGGACTAGAAAAAAAAGGCGAGGGCAATGGGAGCGATTCAGTTGTTATTAGACACATTTACTAGGATAATTCTGGAAAACCCCTTATCTGCTTATTGTGTTAGTGTTTTAGTGAGATTATATGGTACCTGAAAGTCGGAGGGGTGTGGTGACCGCCAGTGTCTCTGGTGGGAGGAGGTAAGAGAGTCGCAGCTGCAGGAGGATGCAAGCTCCACTCATGTCTACGGTAAGAGCCGACTTATTACCACAATTTTCTCACCAAAACCTGCCGGTTGATATGTGGTCGGGAACCATGTTCGCTTGACCGTTCTGTTCCATAGTAAATCTGAACCTTCGGGAATATAAACAATGAAACACCGGCTGTGTTTGTGTTGCTAAAGGCGGCCGCAATTCACCGCTTCCCACCTACATCTTTCTTCTTTGACGTCTCCATTATTAATTGAACAAATTGCAAAAGATTCAGCAACACAGATGTCCAGAATACTGTGTAATTATGCGATTAAAGTAGACAACTTATAGTTGGGATCGGGCTGGAAAAAAATGTCCGCTACAATCCGAGACGTCACGTGCACGTGTCATCATACCGACGTTTTCAAAAGGATACTTTGCGCGAAATTTAAAATTGCAATTTAGTAAACTAGAGCGGCCGTATTGGCATGTGTTGCAATGTTAATATTTCATCATTGATATATAAACTATCAGACTGCGTGGTCACTAGTAGTGGCTTTTAGTAGGCCTTTAAAGGAAGTATTGTTGGCGGGTTTTGGACGTTTTTTGAGGGTTTTAATGGGGCCAATAAATGACTACCTTTAGCTCCATTGCTACGAGTATTTTACAAATTACAATGGATAAAAACCAGAATAACTTACGTTTTACTGGCATTGTCTTGCTTATGTTTTAATAGAGAATTCTGAATGATATGCAGAAGGAAAAAAAAGTGCGCATCCCTTTTAAAGGCCTACTAAAAGCCACTACTACCGACCACGCAGTCTGATAGTTTATATATCAATGATGAAATATTAACATTGCAACACATGCCAATACGGCCTTTTTACTTTACTAAATTGCAATTTTAAATTTCCCGCGAAAGATCCTGTTGAAAACGTTGCGAAATGACGATGCGTGCGCGTGACATCACGGATTGTAGTAGACATTTCTTCCAGCACCGATCACGGCAATAACTCGTCTGCTTTAATCGCATAATTACACAGTATTCTGGACATGTGTGTTGCTGAATCTTTTGCAATTTGTTTAATTAATAATGGAGACGTCAAAGAAGAAAGCTGTTGGTGGAAAGCGGTGTATTGCGGCCGGCTGTAGCAACATAAACACAGCCGGTGTTTCTTTGTTTACATTCCCTAAAGATGATGGCGAAGCTTTACTATGGAACAGAGTGGTCAAGCGAACATGGTTCCCTACCACATGTCAAACGGCAGGTTTCGTTGAGAAAATTGTGGTAGTAAGTCGGCTCTTACCGTAGACATGAGCGGAGCTTGCGTCGTTCCTCGTGCACCTGTCAAAGAGGCAGCTGTGACTCTCTTGCCTCCTCCGTGGCTTCCCTCAGAGACACTGGCGGTCAGCACACCCCTCCGGCTTTCAGGTATGACTATATAATCTCACTAAAACACTAGTAACACGATAAAGATTTTCCAGAATTATCCTAGTAAATGTGTCTAATAACATCTGAATCGCTCCCACAGCCCTCTTTTTTTCCCCTAGTCTTTCACTATCCTCATCCACGAATCTTTCATCCTCGCTCAAATTAATGGGGAAATTGTCGCTTTCTCGGTCCGAATCGCTCTCGCTGCTGGTGGCCATGATTGTAAACAATGTGAGGATGTGAGAAGCTCCACAAGCCGTGACGTCACGCGCACATCGTGTGCTACTTCCGGTACAGGCAAGGCTTTTTTATTAGCGACCGAAAGTTGCAAACTTTATCGTCGATGTTCTCTACTAAATCCTTTCAGCAAAAATATGGCAATATCCCGAAATGATCAAGTATGACACATAGAATGGAGCTGCTATCCCCGTTTAAATAAGAACATCTCATTTCAGTAGGCCTTTAAATGTCTTGTGTTTGCTGGGATGTAAAGGAAGTATTCTTTGCGGTTTATGGATGGTTTTCAAAGGGTTTTAACGGGGCCAATAAATGACTACCGTTATGAGTATTTTACAAATTACAATGTTTAAAAACCAGAATAACTTACGTTTTACTGGCATTGTCTTGCTTATGTTTTAATAGAGAATTCTGAATGATATGCCAAAAAAAAAAGTGCAGTTCACCTTTAAATACATTTTTTAAAAAGCTTTGATTCCACATCATTTTTGAAACGGACTTCGCTGACTTCTTCATCATTAAAAGCGCCCCCGTCTTTGTCAAAAGGTGAGTTACCTGCTCGTTGACGGTAAGCGGCGGGGCATCTCTGGCCGGAAGGTCCTGGGACTTCATGGCTCCTGAAGAAAATCCCCCGGTCTCTGAAACAAATCATCATTTTGAGTGGAAACAGTAAACATGAAACCTATAGTAATAAACATGCCCTTGTGTGTTGCACTTTGGGTGCAGATGTATGTGTGTGTATGTGTGTGTGTGTGTGTGTGTTTTTCTAGCCTTCTTGAGACATGAAGAAGGAAAAGTATCTTCCATATGAGGAGGTGTGACCCAGTGATGACATAAATCATGGTCCCAATAACATTACATCTAATAGACAATGTCTCACTGGCACCCCTGCTGGTCAAAATGAGGGTGGTCGCAAAAAGGAGGGATTTTTCACATTGACAACATATGAAATAACAAGTGTGTGTAAGGAATTTAAATTACGCCCCTTTGGCCAAAATCTATGAAAAAAAATAAAATAAATATGAATATAGTGACATACTGTAATTACTTGAAGTGAATAATGAAGATTAAAAAACAATTACAACCCCAACATTTTTTTTTTTTTTTACTAAAAGCTGTCTTTTTCTCATAGGGTGTCGACTTTTTTCTTATAAAAGTGGGAACAATTTCTCATATTCTTTCTGTTTCTGTAATATTGCAATGTTTTATTGTAAAATTATTGCTTTTTAATGAAAAATGATTACTTATCAATGTAAAATGTTGACGTTTGTCATATAAAATTCAGACTTGTATCACAATATTGCCAATTTTTTTGTTGTTCTTGTATAATAGTGACATTTTTGGAGTAAAATGAGGACCTTTGTCATAATTTTGCAGAGTGAAATTCCGATTATTATTACAATATCGCCAAAATGTCTAAGTTTTCTTATAAAATTGTGACTTTTGTCGAATAAAATTACTACTCTTTTCATAAAATTGCCAAAATGTTAAGCTTTTCTTGTAACATTGCGACTGTTATTGAGTCAAATTCCAACTTTGATCATATTATTGCACATTCGAATATTGCCAAAATGTTTATATTTTCTTATAAAATTGTGACTTTTTTCACGTACAATTACGACTCTTTTTTTATAAAATTGCCAAAACTTTAAGCTTTTCTTGTAAAATTGCGACTGTTATTGAGTAAAATTCCAACTTTGATCATAATATTGCACAAATGTTCAGTTTTTCTTGTAAAATTTTGACTTGCATTGAGTAAAATGACGACTTTTATTGTAATACTGCCAAAATTCTAAGTTTTTCTTTTGAAATTGTGACCTTTTTTGTGAAATTCCTACTCATTTTTTCCAACAAGCTTTTTCATATTTGCATAGTATGTATATATTATTCATGTTGTAAATACACTTCTTTATACATCTAAAAAGAGGTAGGCATCTTTTTGGAGGTCCCAACAAGGTAGGAAATACACGTGTGGGGGGAGAAGACACTGATGCAAACTAGAAACGCCTAAAAAATGAGATCCAAGATGATGAAATTACTACTCTTTTCATAAAATTGCCAAAACTTTAAGCTTTTCTGGTAAAATTGCGACTGTTATTGAGTCAAATTCCAACTTTGATCATAATACTGCACAAATGTACAGTTTTTCTTGTAAAATTTTGACTTGCATTGAGTAAAATGACGACTTTTATTGTAATACTGCCAAAATTCTAAGTTTTTCTTGTGAAATTGTGACCTTTTTTGTGAAATTCCAACTCATTTTTTCCAACAAGCTTTTTCATATTTGCATAGTATGTATGTATTATTCATGTTGTAAATACACTTCTTTATACATCTAAAAAGAGGTAGGCATTTTTTGGGAGGTCCCAACAAGGTATGAAATACACGTGTGTGTGTGTGTGTGTGTGTGTGTGTGTGTGTGTGTGTGTGGGAAGACACTGATGCAAACTAGAAACGCCTAAAAAATGAGATCCAAGATGATGACAGACATGCTGCTGCTGCCAAAACTTTGTCTTCATGGTCTCCACCTCCAGCCTCCTCGGTCACTTTAGGACAGCAGCATTATGTATCGCTCTCTCTTTATCATAAATATATAAATTATGCTAATGCGGCGCATTGCATATTAAACCTAACTCATTTCCTGTCGCAGTTCGGGCTGCTGCAAGCAAGGACGAGTCGACAGCTTTTTTTTTCTCTTTGCAAAAAAAAACAATAGTCTTTAAACACACCACCTACCTCTCCCAGGTGAAGCCCCTCGGAAAGGAACCTCTGGTGTGACAGTTTGTGTCGGGCACACCTAATTAAAAATGCATCTCAGCTCCCAGACAGGCGCAGTGGCTGCGCACACAAAAGCATTTGCATGGGTAAGAAGGAGGGCTTGTTTTTGGGGGGGGTCTGGCCTCGCCGCGAAGGCAACAACCGATAAAAGCCGCCGGGAACCTCGCCTGCACCCATGAGAGGCGCCAAGTCGGCGAGAATCGCCAGAAATGTGCCCTTTTCGCCACTACGTCATGAACATAATTTATGCAAGAAAAAAAAATCTTGCATTGAAAAATGTCTGCCGCGACTTGAGAGGCGCCGAGGCGCTCTTAAAGGGACAGTACACCAAATAACAACACTCATTTGAACCGAGGTTCTAACTAGGGATGCACCGAAATGAAAATTTCCGAATAAAATTTAAACGCTTGGCCGAAGGCCGAATACCAAATACCGAATAATGAATGCAGTTTTTCACATTTTTTTTTAAATATTGCATGAATAGCCTAGAACAGGGGTGCCCACACTTTTTCTGCAGGCGAGCTACTTTTCAATTGACCAACTCGAGGAGTATCTGCCTAATTTATATATATCATTTATATTTATTTATTTATGAAAGAGAGATTTTTGTAAACAAGTTAAATGTGTTTAATGATAATACAAGCATGTGTAACACATATAGATGTCTTTCTTTCACGAAGACAAGAATATAAGTTGGTGTATTACCTGATTCTGATGACTTGCATTGATTGGAATCAGACAGTAATGATGATAACGCCCACATTTTCAAATGGAGGAGAAAAAAAGTTGTCCTTTCTGTACAATACCACATGAAAGTGGTTGGTTTTTGGCATCTAATTCATCCAGCTTCCATACACTTTACAAGAAAAACATTGGCGGCAAATTCCGTAGCTTGCTTGATTGACATTCACGGCACCCGAGGGTCTTGTGAGATGACGCTGGCTGCTGCCAGTTCATTATTATGAAAAAATGACAGAGAGGAAGGCGAGAAACACTTTTTATTTCAACAGACTTTCGCGCCGTCCCTTCCGTCAAAACACTAAAGGCCGACTGCACATTTCCTATCTTCACAATAAAAGCCCTGCTTCATGCTGCCTGCGCTAACAAAATAAGAGTTCCGGAAAGCTGGCGTGCACAAGTGATGTGCACGCCAGCTTTCTGAGGGATCGCTTGTGCACGCCAGTTTTCCGAGACTCTGTATTTAGTTAGCGCAGGCAGCATGAAGCAGGGCTTTTATTGTGAAGATAGGAAATGTGCAGTCGGCCTTTAGAGTTTTGACGGAAGGTACGGCGCGAAAGTCTGTTGAAATAAAAAGTGTTTCTCGCCTTCCTCTCGGTCATATTTTCATAATAATGATCTTGCAGCAGCCAGCGTCATCTCACAAGACCCTCCGGTACCGTGAATGTCATTTAAGTGACGTCTTGGTGAAGATTGATGATCACTAATTTTTAGGTCTATTTTTTTTAAAAGCCTGGCTGGAGATCGACTGACACACCCCCCGCGGTCGACTGGTAGCTCGCGATCGACGTAATGGGCACCCCTGGCCTAGAATAAATATTTACACATGTTTTTCAAATAAAGTAATTTTTTATTGAATATTGACATTTTTTTAATATTCCAGTAGCCTTTGCTTTTCAAAAAAAGCACAAAGTTTTTCATTTATATTAGGCCTTCAAACAAAACATGCATTCCAAAAAAAAAATAAAGTGCATTAAAGTGGATAAACCCACAACAAATGAATTATTGTCTTTTTGGCAAAAGTCTGCTTAGCCACAGTAGATTTGCTAATAATGTAAACAGAAGGCTCAAGTAAATCTCAATTAAGTGTGTGCTTGTAACCTCTTACACTTATACAGATAGCCTACACAACAGGCTAATGATGTAAACCAGGGGTGCCCATTACGTCGATCGCGAGCTACCAGTCGACCGCGGGGGGTGTGTCAGTCGATCTCCAGCCAGGCTTTTAAAAAAAATAGACCTAAAAATTAGTGATCATCAATCTTCACCAAGACGTCACTTAAATGACATTCACGGTACCGGAGGGTCTTGTGAGATGACGCTGGCTGCTGCAAGATCATTATTATGAAAATATGACCGAGAGGAAGGCGAGAAACACTTTTTATTTCAACAGACTCTCGCGCCGTACCTTCCGTCAAAACTCTAAAGGCCGACTGCACATTTCCTATCTTCACAATAAAAGCCCTGCTTCATGCTGCCTGCGCTAACTAAATACAGAGTCTCGGAAAACTGGCGTGCACAAGCGATCCCTCAGAAAGCTGGCGTGCACATCACTTGTGCACGCCAGCTTTCCAAGACTCTTATTTTGTTAGCGCAGGCAGCATGAAGCAGGGCTTTTATTGTGAAGATAGGAAATGTGCAATCGGCCTTTAGAGTTTTGACGGAAGGGACGGCGCGAAAGTCTGTTGAAATAAAAAGTGTTTCTCGCCTTCCTCTCTGTCATTTTTTCATAATAATGAACTGGCAGCAGCCAGCGTCATCTCACAAGACCCTCGGGTGCCGTGAATGTCAATCAAGCAAGCTACGGAATTTGCCGCCAATGTTTTTCTTGTAAAGTGTATGGAAGCTGGATGAATTAGATGCCAAAAACCAACCATTTTCAGGTGTATTGTACAGAAAGGACAACTTTTTTTCTCCTCCATTTGAAAATGTGGGCGTTATCATCATTACTGTCTGATTCCAATCAATGCAAGTCATCAGAATCAGGTAATACACCAACTTATATTCTTGTCTTTGTGAAAGAAAGACATCTATATGTGTTACACATGCTTGTATTATCATTAAACACATTTAACTTGTTTACAAAAATCTCTCTTTCATAAATAAATAAATATAAATGATATATATAAATGAGGTAGATCCCCTCGAGTTGGTCAATTGAAAAGTAGCTCGTCTGCAGAAAAAGTGTGGGCACCCCTGATGTAAACAGAGGCCCCACTAAATCTCAATAAGTGTGTGCTTGTAACCTCATACACTTATACAGGTACACAACATATCCCAACGTCACCGCGTCAAAAAATTGCGTCACACGCCACTATTCGGCCTTGTTTTTAACTCATTCCTCCGAAGGCCGAATGTGGCTTTTTTTTGCCATATTCGGCCGAATATATTCGGTTACCGATTAATCAGTGCATCCCTAGTTCTAACTTCTAACGCACTATATGTGCCCTGGAATGTCACACAAGGGGTGTTTGCGACACGATACACCCAGGTCAAAGGTCATAGTAATAGTTGTGTTGTCATTTTTTTAAAGTTATTTTATTTAACAGTCAGGTATTTTAAATACACACAGGCAGCGGGGCTGAGAGCGAGGGACACAAACAGACTGGACAAGTTGGTAGAGAAGGCCAGTAACGTGGTGGGAGTGGAGTTGGACTCTCCGGCGGTGGTGTCAGAGAGGAGAAGTCTAGCAAAATTCCTAGCCGTTATGGACAACACCTCGCACCCACTACACTCGGACCTTCCGGAGAGAATGAGCACGTTCAGTAGAAGGCTCAGACTCCCAAAATGTAACACAAGAGGTCCATCATACAGACAGACTTTATAATGCATACCGTATTTCCTTGAATTTCCGCCGGGGCGCTAATTAATTAAAAACCTCTTCTCACTCCGGCACTTACCAAAGGCATGCAGTAAAAAACTTGAGTGTGATGTAAGGATACCGTCATGAAAAGCACATTTAATAAAAAAAAAAAAACGTTATTATGGTCTTACCTTTACTTATAAATGTAGTCCACGCCAGCTTCTTCTGATCAAAAGCATCGATAACTTGTTTATAGAAGTCTTCCTTATCTTTCTTCAGTTTTAAAAGTCTCTCTGTCTCCATGGAGATCTTCCTTTATTACCTCCTCCAGCACATCACGTCACTCATTTCACTTCTTCTGCAGCCGAGTAGTCCCAAGAAGGATCACTAGCCCCCTCTACCACCAGGAGGCAGGAGTCATTTAATGACTCATATTTGACACACGCAGCTACGGTATTGTGACGGTCTCAAGCCGTCGTCTTGCGGGTTCCCAGGACGACCAAGGAAGGACATGGCTTGAGCAGTTTGACTTTGTTTATTTTTCAATAAAACCTCAGTCCAGGTCGCTCTTCCGCTCCTCCTATCCGCTCACTCGCCGTCTCCTCGCCGCCATCTTGCCCTGCCTGTCTGTCGGACCATCGGCTCCACAGGTATATTAATAAAACATAGCTGCTTACTGTTCTTTTAAGCATGCCGGTATTCAATAGCTTGGACCTTAAATCCTACTGAATAGCTCTTAATCTTCTTCCCTTTATGCGATTTCAAATTACCGGTATTGAAATAAGCCTCTTCCATTTTGAAAAGGATGACAGGGGAAGTGTCACTTGTGACATCACGGGTTTGACCCGCCGTCACAGGTTGTGAAGCTCCTCACATTGTTTACAATTATGGCCACAAGCAGCGAGAGCAATTCGGTCCGAGAAAGCAACGATTTCCCCATTAATTTGAGCGAGGATGAAAGATTCGTGGATGAGGATAGTCAGAGTGAAGGACTAGAGAAAAAAAAAAAAAAAAAAAGGCGAGGGCAGTGGGAGCGATTCAGATGTTATTAGACACATTTACTAGGAAAATTCAGGAAAATCCCTTATCTGCTTATTGTGTCACTAGTGTTTTAGTGAGATTATATGGTACCTGAAAGTCGGAGGGGTGTGGCCACGGATGTGGTGACCGCCAGTTTCTCTGGTGGGAGGAGGTAATAGTCTGCAGTTGCAGGAGGACGCGAGCTCCGCTCATGACTATGGTAAGAGCCGACTTATTACCACAATTTTCTCACCGAAACCTGCCGCCTAACATGTGGTCCGGAACCATGTTCGCTTGACCGCTCTGTTCCATAGAAAAGCTTCACCTTCGGGAATGTAAACAAGGAAACACCGGCTGTGTTTGTGTTGCTACAGCCGGTCGCAATACACCGCTTCCCACCTACATCTTTCTTCTTTGACGTCTCCATTATTAAATGAACAAATTGCAAAAGATTCAGCAACACAGATGTCCAGAATACTGTGTAATTATGCGATTAAAGCAGACGACTTATATCATTGATATATAAAATATCAGACTGCGTGGTCGGTAGTAGTGGGTTTCAGTAGGCCTTTTAACAAGTCGAAAAAGTTATTGGGGTGTTACCATTTAGTGGTCAATTGTACGGAATATGTACTGAACTGTACGATCTACTAATCAATCAATCACCGTCAGTCCCCCCACCCCCCTTTATTCGTCACTTCCACCTTCCGCAGCCAGGGGGCGCGCCAACAGACGTCAAAGAAGCGAGCCCGGGCGTCGAGCAAGAGGCGATGACGTCAGCACTTCCACAACAACAAGCAGCAGCAGAAAAACAAGGAAGTGAAACACTAAGCTGTTTTTCTTCCAGCGACGCCGTGACGAGACACAAATAACCACCGCGCTAATATTCACACATTCTACCAGCCGCAAGCCCGACGACAACAATGAACAACAAAGGTATTTCATCCGGACATTTTTTTTTTTTTTTTGTCAGTTGCCCTTTATGCGTCGCTGATGCTAAGCTAACGCGGCTCTCCTCGGTTTTACACATCCGAGGCGGATTTGTTGACAATAAAGGTTCGCTGTCCGGATAATAAGCCAGCACAAGTCCACTTGTTGTCGGCTTTTGACGTCAAATGTTAGTCGCCGTTTAATAAGCATCTTTTTTACTGGACCACCGCCGCCATTTGTCGTTAGATTATGTCATGTCGGATATTGTCAGTCGACTAAAAACAGGCTAGTTTTGCTTTCACTTAGCTGGACTCCAATAAGTATCGCATTAAAAGTCCTTTTAGACGTTTTAACAGATATCTAAATTATAATACACGATTAATAAATAACGCGTCTTTCTATGGCTCAAACTATGATGTGTTTACGCGTATTGGAATTTTGACAATCGTTAAAGTGCCAACATTTTTTCTTCGTAATATTTACAATTTAGCCTCATGTCGTTTATGTTTCAGTGGGAATTTTTGTTTTTCCCCTCGAAAATTGTAACGTTCATCGTCATCATTGAAACTATATGTCGGTAATGTTATTTAAATGAATTACTTGATTGGCGTTGTATTGGTACACCATTCTTGTAATGTTAATTGTCGTAGTCGAGACTGCTGCGTTCAGGTTCGTGTGGGAATTTCAAAAATCAGTAGGTGAAATGGCAAATATTGTGACTTTCTCCAGTTTAAAATAGGATTTAATTCTAAACTGTATTCCTGTGAAATGTGTAACAATTTTAAAACTAAAAAATGTGTACTTTGTCAGTATGTCGTTTAAAATATCACTATTATGACTATATTAAGCAGACTGATGTATTTACACGAGAGTGTGGGGATTCTGACAACCATGAGACTAAATGTATTTTCTTTTCGCTTTGTGATATTACGATTTTATTCTCATGTCATTTATGTTTAAGTGGGAATTTTAGTTTTGCTTTCACATAGCTGGACTCCAATAAGTATCGCAATAATAGTAATTTTAGACGTTGTAACAGATATTTAAATTATAATACACGATTAATAAATAATGTATCTTTCTACTGAGATGGCTCAAACTATGCTGTGTTTACGCGTATTGGAATTTTGACAATCGTTAAAGTGCCCAGTTTTTTTCTTCGTAATATTTATAATTTAGCCTCATGTCGTTTATGTTTCAGTGGGATTTTTAGTTTTTCCCCTCAAAAAGTGTAACGTTCATCGTCATCATTGAAACTAAATGTCGGTCATGTTATTTAAATGAATGACTTGATTGACATTGTATTGGTACACAATTCTTGTAATGTTAGTTGTTGCAGTCTAGACTGCTGTGTTCAGGTTTGTGTGGGAATTTCCAAAATCAGTCGGTGAAATGGCAAATATTGTGACTTTTTCAGGCCTAAAATAGGATTTAATTCTAAACTGTATTCCTGTGAAATGTGTAACAATTTCAAAACAAAAAAATATGTACTTTGTCAGTATGTTGTTCAAAATATGACTATATTAAGCAGACTGATGTATTTACACTATAGTGTGGGGATTCTGACAACCATGAGACAAAATGTTATTTTTTTTGCTTTGTAATATTCTGATTTCATTTCACGCATTTACGTTTTGGTGCAAATTTTTGTTTTCCCTCCTCAAAAATTGCTACTTTTCTGTAACGTTCATCGTAATCATTGAAACTATATGTCGGTAATGTTATTTAAATGTATTACTTGATTGACGTTGTATTGGTACACTATTTTTGTAATGTTAATTGTCGCCATCAAGACTGCTGCGTTCAGGTTCATCTGGAAATTTCCAAAATCAGTAGGTGAAATGGCAAATATTGTGACTTTCTCCAACCCAAGATAGGATTTAATTCTAAACTGTAATCCTGTGAAATGTATGACCATTTCCAAAACAAAAAATATGTAAATGGAAAATATTGTGACTTTCTCCAGCCTAAAATAGGATTTAATTCTTAACTGTATTCCTGTGAAATGTATGACCATTTCCAAAACAAAAAATATGTACTTTGTTAGTATATTGTTTATATTATGACTATATTAAGCAGACAGTTGTATTTCCGCCAGAGTGTGGGGATTCTGACAACTACGAGACTAAATGTAATTTTTTTGCTTTGTAATATTACGATTTTATTCTCATGTCATTTACGTTTTAGTGGGAATTTTAGTTTTTCCCCTCAAAAAGTGTAACGTTCATCGTCATCATTGAAACTATATGTCGGTCATGTTATTTAAATGAATGACTTGATTGACGTTGTATTGGTACACAGTCTAGACTGCTGCGTTCAGGTTCGTGTGGGAATATCCAAAATGAATCGGTGAAATGGCAAATATTGTGACTTTCTCTACCCTAAAATATTATTTAATTCTAAACTGCATTCCTGTGAAATGTGTAACAATTTCAAAACAAAAAAATATGTACTTTGTCAGTATGTTGTTCAAAATATGACTATTATGACTATATTAAGCAGACTGATGTATTTATAGTGTGGGGATTCTGACAACCATGAGACAAAATGTTATTTTTTTTGCTTTGTAATATTCTGATTTTATTTCACGCATTTACGTTTTAGTGCAAATTTTTGTTTTCCCTCCTCAAAAATTGCTACTTTTCTGTAATGTTCATCGTCATCATTGAAACTATATGTCGGTAATTTTATTTAAATGAATGACTTGATTGACGTCGTATTGGTACACCATTCTTGTAATGTTAATTTTCGCAGTCTAGACTGCTGCGTTCAGGTTAGTGTGGGAATTTCCAAAATCAGTCGGTGAAATGGCAAATATTGTGACTTTCTCTACCCTAAAATAGGATTTAATTCTAAACTGCATTCCTGTGAAATGTGTAACAATTTCAAAACAAAAAAATATGTACTTTGTCAGTATGTTGTTTATATGACTATATTAAGCAGACAGTTGTATTTCCGCCAGAGTGTGGGGATTCTGACAACTACGAGACTAAATGTAATTTTTTTTGCTTTGTAATATTACGATTTTTTCCTCATGTCATTTACGTTTTAGTGGGAATTTTACTTTTGCCCCTCAAAATTTGCTACTTTTCTGTAACGTTCATCGTCATCATTGAAACTATATGTCGGTCATGTTATTTAAATGAATGACTTGATTGACGTCGTATTGGTACACAATTGGGCTTCACGGTGGAAGAGGGGTTAGTGCGTCTGCCTCACAATACGAAGTTCCTGCAGTCCTGGGTTCAAATCCAGGCTCGGGATCTTTCTGTGTGGAGTTTGCATGTTCTCCCCGTGAATGCGTGGGTTCCCTCCGGGTACTCCGGCTTCCTCCCACCTCCAAAGACATGCACCTGGGGATAGGTTGATTGGCAACACTAAATGGTCCCTAGTGTGTGAATGTGAGTGTGAATGTTGTCTGTCTATCTGTGTTGGCCCTGCGATGAGGTGGCGACTTGTCCAGGGTGTACCCCGCCTTCCGCCCGGTTGTAGCTGAGATAGGCGCCAGCGCCCCCCCGCGACCCCAAAAGGGAATAAGCGGTAGAAAATGGATGGATGGATGGTACACAATTCTTGTAATGTTAATTGTCGCAGTCTAGACTGCTGCGTTCAGGTTCGTGTGGGAATTTCCAAAATCAGTCGGTGAAATGGCAAATATTGTGACTTTCTCCAGTCTAAAATATGATTTAATTATAAACAGTATTCCTGTGAAATGTATAATATTTTCCAAAACAAAAAAAATTTGTACTTTGTCAGTATATTGTTTATGACTATTATGACTATATTAAGTAGACTGATGTATTTACGCTATAGTGTGGGGATTCTGACAAGCACGAGACAAAATGGAAACTTCGATTTTATTCTCATGTCAATTACGTTTTGTGTGAATTTAAATTTTTCAATCAAAAAATGTCACTTTTTGCTAATGTCCATCGCCACACTTGACACCATATCGTTGTTTGTGTGGGAGTTTCCACAGTCAGTGAATAGAAAAGCAAATAATGTTACTTTTCCTGCCCAAAATATCATTTGATTTTGTACAGTATTCCTGTAAATTTATTTACATTTTCCAAAACAAAAAAACTACTACTGTGTCAGCATATTGTTTATTCATTGATATTATGACTTTATGGCAGACTGATGCTAGTGCAGTGCTTCTCAAACTAGTGGTACGCCTAAGAATCACTTAATTTAAATATGCAAATACAGTGTTACTGTTCAAACTGTGCGTAATGTTACAAAAGTCCAAACTAATAAATATACCTGTTAAATGAAACCTCTGCCTTGTTTTAACAAATACTTAGTCCTACTATGCTACTTTATTTGAATGCTGGTCATTATGGTGGTAAGTGTTTTCTGACGTGGTACTTGGTGGAAAAAGGTTTGAGAACCACCGCGCTAAAGTTTCAATTCTGACAGCCAAGTGACAAAACAAACTTTTTTCCTCCTGATATATTTAGATTTTTTTCTCATGTTTACGTTCGTGTGGAAATTAGTTTTTCTCCTAAAAATGTCACTATTCTGTAATATTAATCGTCAAAATTTGAACAGTATCATTGTAATATTATGGTCTTTAAATGAATTGAGTCTCAAATTGTGTTGTTACACAATTCTCGTAATGTTAATTGTTGTACAGTCTAGCTGCTGCATTCAAGTTTGTGTGGGAATTTTCACAACCAGTTGATAGAATGGCAAATACTGTCCTAATATTGTGACCTATCCCCACCTAAAATATGATATAATTCTAAACTGTATTCAAAAGAAATTAACATTTTCCAAAACAAAAAACTATACTTTGTCAGCATATTATTAATATTATGACTTTATGGTAGTTAAGTAGACTGGCGCATTTCCGCTATGAGACAATATGACAACTATGACAAATAATAAATTAATAGCACAATTAATATTGTGAATTTTATTTATTTTTTTGCTTAAAAAAAACAACTTAATATTGGCCTCTGTTCTTGTACTATTACAGCCTGTGGTGACATCACTCGTTAAAATTGCAACCCCTTTGTTGAAATACCTTTTCTAAAATCATCATGGTTGTACTTTCTGACCACCATTTTTCTTGTAATTACACATACCTAACTTATTTTTGCTTTAAAAAAATGTGACTAGATTCCGGCATCATTACAACTATTTTCTTTTTTGCAATAAATACTTTATGTCGACAAGTCAGTCAGCCAGTCTGAGGAGCGTCAATTTAGCCCGGGAGTCTGCTTTGATTAAAAAAAAACGGACATTTTCCCCCATCTTAAAGGTCAGTCTCAAAGAGCTGAAGTTTGGCCACATAGTTTAGACTTTTTGAAAAGTTGTTTCAAATAGGAAATAATCATTTACTGTACACTTTAACCATGTTGGTGGGCATTAGCGCTCATTGTAAGAAGCTCTGCCGTCCGTGAGGAGCTCAAAGTAAAGCCGCTGCTCCTCCACATGATGAGAAGCCAGATGAGGTGGTTCGGGCATCTGGTCATGATGTTTAGGGCACGCCCGACCGGTAAGAGGCTACGGGGTGGACCCAAGACACATTGGGAAGACAATGTCTCCCAGCTGGCCTGGAAACTGCTCAGGATCCCCTAGGAAGAGCTGGATGAAATGGCTGGGGAGAGGGAAGTCTGGGCTTCCCTGCTTAGGCTGCTGCCCCCGCGACCCCACCTCGGTTAAGCGGAAGAAGACGGATGGATAAAGAATTAGATGTTAAAGGGGCGCCAATACCCAATCTCAAACATTCCACTTTAAAACATATTTTGGAAAAATATTGCATATTTTGTAATTTTACTCCATTACAAATATAATTATTTACCTACTAAGGCTGTAATCCAAAGTATTTGGCTTTGAAACACGTTTTGGGAAATATTGCATATTTTGTCTTTTTCCCCGTAAATTTTTAATTTTTTTTTTATTTTTACAAAAAGTGCATAAAACATTAGAGAAACATTACAAATATATAAACAATTTTATATCTATAGATGGGTCTGAAACTGTTAAAGCACCTCCGTTTTTCATGGCTTAGTAGTCTTAACGTAGTTTTAAAGAAAATAGAATCAGAGGTTTA
Source organism: Nerophis ophidion (assembly GCF_033978795.1). Classification (NCBI taxonomy): domain Eukaryota; kingdom Metazoa; phylum Chordata; class Actinopteri; order Syngnathiformes; family Syngnathidae; genus Nerophis; species Nerophis ophidion. Next base: position 10,400,402 of record NC_084616.1, read on the forward strand.
AGGGGCTCCAATACCTAATCTCAAACATTCCACTTTGAAACATTTTTGGGGGAAAATATTGCATATTTTGTCATTTTCCTATAGTACAAATATAATTATTTACCTACTAAGGCTGTAATCCGAAGTATTTGGCTTTGCAACACGTTTTTGGAAATATTGCATGTTTTGTCTTTTTCCCCATAACGAATTTTTATTTTATTTATTTATTTATTTTTTTTTTTACAAAAACTGCATAAAACATTAGAGAAACATTACAAATATATAAACAACTTTATATCTATAGATGGGTCTGAAACTGTTAAAGCACCTCCGTTTTTCATGGCTTAGTAGTCTTAACGTAGTGGAAAAAAAAGCCACATTCGGCCTTCGGTGGAATGAGTTAAAAACAAGGCCGAATAGTGGCGTGTGACGCAATTTTTTGACGCGGTGACGCAATCAACCAACGTGCAGTGACGCGGTGACGTTGGGATATGTTGTGTACCTGTATAAGTGTATGAGGTTACAAGCACACACTTATTGAGATTTAGTGGGGCCTCTGTTTACATTATTAGCCTGTTGTGTAGGCTACCTGTATAAGTGTATGAGGTTACAAGCACACACTTAATTGAGATTTACTTGAGCCTTCTGTTTACATTATTAGCATATCTACTGTGGCTAAGCAGACTTTTGCCAAAAGGACAATAATTCATTTAATGTGGGTTTATCCACTTTAATGCACTTTATTTTTTTTTGGAATGCATGTTTTGTTTGAAGGCCTAATATTAATGAAAAACTGTGCTTTTTTTGAAAAGCAAAGGCTACTGGAATATTAAAAAAATGTCATTATTCAATAAAAAATACTTTATTTGAAAAACATGTCTAAATATTTATTCTAGGCTATTTATGCAATATTAAAAAAAATATGAAAAACTGCATTCATTATTCGGTATTCAGCCTTCGGCCAAGCGTTTAAATTTTATTCGGCTTCGGCCACAAATTTTTATTTCGGTGCATCCCTACCTATAATATAAATATAATTATTTACCTACTAAGGCAATAATTTAAATTATTTGACTTTGCAACACATTTTTTTTAAATATAAAATAAAAAATAGTTTAGTTTTTTTTCAAAAAGCATAACAATAGACAAACATTACAAATAGCACTTTTGTTTTGCGCCAAAAAGGATTGTTTTTTTTGTTTTTTACAAAAAGAGCATAAAACTTTAGGAAAACATCACAAATGTATAAACAACTTTATATGTATAAATGGGTCTGAAGCTGTTTTAAAAAAATCAGCGTAGCGCTTTTTTGAGCACCTTCGTTATCCGTCGCTGAGTAGACTTATTGTAGTTTTAAGTGGACTCGAAGAAACAAACTAACACCGCATGTTTTTGTCTTTTGGAAAGAAGTTTTTACTTTGTGTTGCAGGATCCTATCCTCAGCAGAGCGTGTACCCTCAGCAGAACACTGCGCCCGTCTACCCTCCCACTATGCAAATGTCCCCTCAGGCGCCTCCTTACACGGACACGCCCCCCGCATACTCTGAGGTAACCGTGGCGACGCTGAGCAAGCGCGACCCACCTCGTGAGCACGTTAACGGCGTGGTCTTCCCTCCGCAGATCTACCAGCCCAGATACGTGCTTCCCCATCAGGTGGCCGGCCAGATGCCTCAGATGTCGTCCCCCTACGTCGGCACTCAGGTCTACATGCCCATGCAGCCGCAGATGCCCGTTGGTCACATGGGACAGAACGTGCCCTTGGCGTACTATCCCGTGGGGGCCATGTACCCACCGGGGTCCACAGTGATGATGGAAGGCGGCTACGACACGGGCGCTCGCTTCACGGCCGGCAGCAGCGTGTCCATCCCGGTGAGTGGCCGCTGTCGGCGTCTGCGCCACGCCAGAGAAAAAAGTATTAAAGGCCTTATATAAAAGTGTTAGAATGAAGGCAACACATGATGTAAGTGTCTTAACACTTTGTAGGGCTCAAAGCAAGACGAGACAGGCACGTTCAGCTTAATAGCAAAGACTACATCCTGACCATGGCAACACAACCATTTAATAGCAAAGACTACATCCTGACCATGGCAACACAACCATTTAATAGCAAAGACTACGTCCTGACCATGGCAACACAACCATTTAATAGCAAAGACTACGTCCTGACCATGGCAACACAACCATTTAATAGCAAAGACCACGTCCTGACCATGGCAACACAACCATTTAATAGCAAAGACCACGTCCTGACCATGGCAACACAACCATTTAATAGCAAAGACTACGTCCTGACCATGGCAACACAACCATTTAATAGCAAAGACTACATCCTGACCATGGCAACACAACCATTTAATAGCAAAGACTACGTCCTGACCATGGCAACACAACCATTTAATAGCAAAGACTACGTCCTGACCATGGCAACACAACCATTTAATAGCAAAGACTACATCCTGACCATGGCAACACAACCATTTAATAGCAAAGACTACGTCCTGACCATGGCAACACAACCATTTAATAGCAAAGACTACAACAACCTGACCATGGCAACACAACCATTTAATAGCAAAGACTACGTCCTGACCATGGCAACACAACCATTTAATAGCAAAGACTACAACAACCTGACCATGGCAACACAACCATTTAATAGCAAAGACTACATCCTGACCATGGCAACACAACCATTTAATAGCAAAGACTACGTCCTGACCATGGCAACACAACCATTTAATAGCAAAGACTACAACAACCTGACCATGGCAACACAACCATTTAATAGCAAAGACTACATCCTGACCATGGCAACACAACCATTTAATAGCAAAGACTACATCCTGACCATGGCAACACAACCATTTAATAGCAAAGACTACGTCCTGACCATGGCAACACAACCATTTAATAGCAAAGACCACGTCCTGACCATGGCAACACAACCATTTAATAGCAAAGACCACGTCCTGACCATGGCAACACAACCATTTAATAGCAAAGACCACGTCCTGACCATGGCAACACAACCATTTAATAGCAAAGACCACGTCCTGACCATGGCAACACAACCATTTAATAGCAAAGACTACGTCCTGACCATGGCAACACAACCATTTAATAGCAAAGACTACATCCTGACCATGGCAACACAACCATTTAATAGCAAAGACTACGTCCTGACCATGGCAACACAACCATTTAATAGCAAAGACTACAACAACCTGACCATGGCAACACAACCATTTAATAGCAAAGACTACATCCTGACCATGGCAACACAACCATTTAATAGCAAAGACTACGTCCTGACCATGGCAACACAACCATTTAATAGCAAAGACTACATCCTGACCATGGCAACACAACCATTTAATAGCAAAGACTACGTCCTGACCATGGCAACACAACCATTTAATAGCAAAGACTACAACAACCTGACCATGGCAACACAACCATTTAATAGCAAAGACTACGTCCTGGCCATGGCAACACAACCATTTAATAGCGAAGACTACGTCCTGACCATGACAACACAACCATTTAATAGCAAAGACTACGTCCTGACCATGGCAACACAACCATTTAATAGCAAAGACTACAACAACCTGACCATGGCAACACAACCATTTAATAGCAAAGACCACGTCCTGACCATGGCAACACAACCATTTAATAGCAAAGACCACGTCCTGACCATGGCAACACAACCATTTAATAGCAAAGACTACATCCTGACCATGGCAACACAACCATTTAATAGCAAAGACTACATCCTGACCATGGCAACACAACCATTTAATAGCAAAGACTACGTCCTGACCATGGCAACACAACCATTTAATAGCAAAGACTACATCCTGACCATGGCAACACAACCATTTAATAGCAAAGACTACGTCCTGACCATGGCAACACAACCATTTAATAGCAAAGACTACAACAACCTGACCATGGCAACACAACCATTTAATAGCAAAGACTACATCCTGACCATGGCAACACAACCATTTAATAGCAAAGACTACGTCCTGACCATGGCAACACAACCATTTAATAGCAAAGACTACATCCTGACCATGGCAACACAACCATTTAATAGCAAAGACTACGTCCTGACCATGGCAACACAACCATTTAATAGCAAAGACTACAACAACCTGACCATGGCAACACAACCATTTAATAGCAAAGACTACGTCCTGGCCATGGCAACACAACCATTTAATAGCGAAGACTACGTCCTGACCATGGCAACACAACCATTTAATAGCAAAGACTACGTCCTGACCATGGCAACACAACCATTTAATAGCAAAGACTACGTCCTGACCATGGCAACACAACCATTTAATAGCAAAGACTACGTCCTGACCATGGCAACACAACCATTTAATAGCAAAGACTACGTCCTGACCATGGCAACACAACCATTTAATAGCAAAGACTGCAACAACCTGACCATGGCAACACAACCATTTAATAGCAAAGACTACGTCTTGACCATGGCAACACAACCATTTAATAGCAAAGACTACGTCCTGACCATGGCAACACAACCATTTAATAGCAAAGACTACGTCCTGACCATGGCAACACAACCATTTAATAGCAAAGACTACGTCCCGACCATGGCAACACAACCATTTAATAGCAAAGACTACGTCCTGACCATGGCAACACAACCATTTAATAGCAAAGACTGCAACAACCTGACCATGGCAACACAACCATTTAATAGCAAAGACTACGTCCTGACCATGGCAACACAACCATTTAATAGCAAAGACTATGTCCTGACCATGGCAACACAACCATTTAATAGCAAAGACTACGTCCTGACCATGGCAACACAACCATTTAATAGCAAAGACTACGTCCTGACCATGGCAACACAACCATTTAATAGCAAAGACTACGTCCTGACCATGGCAACACAACCATTTAATAGCAAAGACTACAACAACCTGACCATGGCAACACAACCATTTAATAGCAAAGACTACGTCCTGACCATGGCAACACAACCATTTAATAGCAAAGACTACGTCCTGACCATGGCAACACAACCATTTAATAGCAAAGACCACGTCCTGACCATGGCAACACAACCATTTAATAGCAAAGACTACGTCCTGACCATGGCAACACAATCATTTAATAGCAAAGACTACAACAACCTGACCATGGCAACACAACCATTTAATAGCAAAGACTACGTCTTGACCATGGCAACACAACCATTTAATAGCAAAGACTACGTCCTGACCATGGCAACACAACCATTTAATAGCAAAGACTACGTCCTGACCATGGCAACCATTTAATAGCAAAGACTACAACAACCTGACCATGGCAACACAGCCATTTAATAGCAAAGACTACGTCCTGACCATGGCAACCATTTAATAGCAAAGACTACAACAACCTGACCATGGCAACACAACCATTTAATAGCAAAGACCACATCCTGACACGGCAACCATTTAATAGCAAAGACTACGTCCTGACCATGGCAACACAACCATTTAATAGCAAAGACTACAACAACCTGACCATGGCAACACAACCATTTAATAGCAAAGACTACGTCCTGACCATGGCAACACAACCATTTAATAGCAAAGACTACGTCCTGACCATGGCAACACAGCCATTTAATAGCAAAGACTACAACAACCTGACCATGGCAACACAACCATTTAATAGCAAAGACTACGTCCTGACCATGGCAACACAACCATTTAATAGCAAAGACTACGTCCTGACCATGGCAACACAACCATTTAATAGCAAAGACTACGTCCTGGCCATGGCAACACAACCATTTAATAGCGAAGACTACGTACTGACCATGGCAACACAACCATTTAATAGCAAAGACTACAACAACCTGACCATGGCAACACAACCATTTAATAGCAAAGACTACGTCTTGACCATGGCAACACAACCATTTAATATCAAAGACTACGTCCTGACCATGGCAACACAACCATTTAATAGCAAAGACTACGTCCTGACCATGGCAACACAACCATTTAATAGCAAAGACTACGTCCTGACCATGGCAACACAACCATTTAATAGCAAAGACTACAACAACCTGACCATGGCAACACAACCATTTAATAGCAAAGACTACGTCTTGACCATGGCAACACAACCATTTAATAGCAAAGACTACGTCCTGACCATGGCAACACAACCATTTAATAGCAAAGACTATGTCCTGACCATGGCAACACAACCATTTAATAGCAAAGACTACGTCCTGACCATGGCAACACAACCATTTAATAGCAAAGACTACGTCCTGACCATGGCAACACAACCATTTAATAGCAAAGACTACAACAACCTGACCATGGCAACACAACCATTTAATAGCAAAGACTACGTCCTGACCATGGCAACACAACCATTTAATAGCAAAGACCATGTCCTGACCATGGCAACACAACCATTTAATAGCAAATACTACGTCCTGACCATGGCAACACAACCATTTAATAGCAAAGACTACGTCCTGACCATGGCAACACAACCATTTAATAGCAAAGACTACGTCCTGACCATGGCAACACAACCATTTAATAGCAAAGACTACGTCCTGACCATGGCAACACAGCCATTTAATAGCAAAGACTACGTCCTGACCATGGCAACCATTTAATAGCAAAGACTACAACAACCTGACCATGGCAACACAACCATTTAATAGCAAAGACTACGTCCTGACCATGGCAACACAACCATTTAATAGCAAAGACTACGTCCTGACCATGGCAACACAACCATTTAATAGCAAAGACTACATCCTGACCATGGCAACCATTTAATAGCAAAAACTACAACAACCTGACCATGGCAACACAACCATTTAATAGCAGTGTAAAACCAAATATATATTATTTAATATATATTATTGTTTTAGTTGCTTAAGAGATATTCCTGGCTCTGAATTTGTTCATTGCTATTTTTATGTTTTTGTGCATTACTTGTTGCCGTCATCATTAAACGAACAGGTTACACTCAGTACTTGAGTAGTTTTTTCACAACATCCTTTTTACTTTTCTTTAAGTAAATATTTGGTTGACTACTCCTTGCTTTTACTTGAGTAATAAATCTCTAAAGTAACAGTACTCTTACTTGAGTACAATTTCTGGCTACTCTACTCACCTCTGGACGATGTTTCCTAGTAACTTCATGAAGTTGATCACCTTTCCCCCCCTTTTCCTTTCCCAGCCCCCACCCCCTGGACACCCCCCCAATGCGGCCCAGCTGGCGGCCATGCAGGGCGCCAACGTGGTCATGTCGCAGCGAAAGAGCAACTTCTTCCTGGGCGGCTCCGGCGGAGGTTACACCATCTGGTAACGGCAGCTGACCCCCTCACGCCTACAACCGCGTAACCCCCCACCCCCACCCCTCACCTCCCGTCAATCACACTCTCCCCCCCTCTCCCCTCCCGTTAGGCTGCTTGGCCACAATACTGACATCACCTAATGGAATGTAATGTTTTCAAGCCCTTGTGAAAGGTACAGTACTCCACTTGTGACCTAGCGATCAAATGACGAGCGGCAGTATTTAACGTCGTCGAGTCCGTTCCATCGCCCCCCCCGCCCCACCCCTCCATCGCTGTGCTTTTTATTTAAGGCCATTCCGGGTCGACGAGAAGCCGGGCTACGGTACTAACAGATTCGTAGGTTAGCGATGTAGCTAGGTTTGTGTTTTTTAGTGGTGCCAGGCATAATCACCGGGCTAACTTATTCAAATCCGGTCAGGAGACAAAAATGTGCTGAAGCATCAGATATCAACTGAGGACAGGTCTTGTAGGTCAGGGGTCGGCAACCTTTACCACTCAGAGCCATTTTGACCCGTTTCACAAAATCAAGAAAATGACAAGACTCTTGAAATTTATAATGAAATAACACTTTATACCGAGTTTTTTTTTTTTTGCTTTGTGTTATGTATAAACCAGGGGTCTCAGACACGCGGCCCGCAGTCAAATATGAAGATTTGATGTTAGTGCGGCAAGTAAGTTTTATATGAATGCCCTTTATTAGCATCACACATGCAATTTATCCTCCCGATTTGTCCGAGAGACTCGCGGGTTACAGAGTGATTATTCCCTCGGACGTCTAATTATCAAAAATAAGGGCGTGCTACGATGGCACTGTCTTTAACGCCCTCCACAAATTGTACAAACAGCTTACCAGTCAGGTCACGTATTGTATGCGACTCAAGGCATTCTTGTTCAACAGCCATACAGGTCACACTGAGGGTGCCAGTTTAAACAACTTTAACACTGTTACAAATATGCGCCACACTGTGAACCCACACCAAACAAGAGTGACAAACACATTTCGGGAAAACATCCGCACTGTAACACAATGTAATAAGTACCAAGAATCCCCTGCAACCCTGACTCTTCCTGGCTACATTATACAACCCGCTAGCACCAACCCCCCTTCCCCTCCTGTGTCGGTTGGGGGGGCAGGGTGTATAATGTACCCTCGGGGTTGCATGGGATTCTGGGTACGTATTATGTTGTGTTTATGTTGTGTTACAGTGCGGGTGTTTTCCCGAAATGTGTTTGTCATTCTTGTTTGGTGCGGGTTCACCGTGTGGCGCATATTAGTAAGAGTGTTAAAGTTGTTTATATCACAACCCTCAGTGTAACCTGTATGGCTGTTGAACAAGTATCCCTTGCAATCGCTTGAGGATTGTAACTGAGGTGTCCCACAATACGTGACCGGCCGGCACGCACTTAGTGTTGTATAGCGGGCACAATTACACGTAGTAGAAGATGTCATGGGTATTGCCCTCAATGTTACTGTCCGAGTCAAAATCGAAGTCTGCATACCTCAGGCAATTTTACGGAAAGGCACTGAGGTCAGAAATCTCCCGGTATTTTCGGGAAGGCCGGCGAGTTAACAGCTGAGCCACACCAGAGTGATCAAAGAGCCGCGGGTTGCCGACCCCTGCTGTAGGTAACCAATAAAAAAAAAAAGGGTCTCTTATAAAGTCTAGAGCAGGAGTGTCCAAACCTTTTCCAGCGAGGGCCGCAAACAGAGTACAATGAAAGCTGCAGGGTCCACGTTGATTCATTTTAAAGATGCTAAAATCAGTCCGATACAGGTCTAAACTATATGAAAAATTAAGCAAATGTGATGCAATATTTCATAATAATAATAATGAATGAATCTGATATTTCCATATGCAGATGGTTAAAAAAAAAAAGGCCCGCGGTCACACTTTGGACATCCCTGGCCTAGAGACTTGAAGCATCTCTCCAACATTGGACCCCATTAGTGTAGATAGTTCAGCTGCTTCCTGGTGAAAGTAAAGCGCATCACGGAGTTTGAAGGGGGGAAAAAAAAAGAAAAAAAATCACCACTTTTTTTTTTGTGTAGTTGAACTAAATATATGTGTAGTAGTTCCATGTAAGTACGAGTATGACTGTCACAGAAATCCTCAAGAAAAAAACAACAACACATGCATCTTGGATGCTTTTAGATGGATTGAACTCGTCTAAAAAAATATCCTTTAAATTTGGGAGAGAAGAATCAAAAAAAAGATACGACTTCCACGCACTTGCAGCCAAAGTGGTTTACTGTACCTTGTTGGGCATCTTGTAGTTTTAACAAATAGTCAAGTGCCAAAGAGCACGTTTAATGAAATCAAACTTTAAAAAGTGAAGATTTAGTCAATCCAAATATTGAGTCTAGTGGAAAGGGCTGGTTGGTGTAACATTTTACAGCTTTTCTTTTCTTTCTGCCCCGCTGTCGGATACCCAGAGTTTATACACGACGTCTGTTACTCGCTGTGTCGCATCCTCGCGTGCTTGAACAATAAGAAAAAAAAGCCTCCTTTTTTCCCCACATTTTTGCTAAAGTTATCTGGTTTATTTTCCACTTTTATTAGGCTTTTTGATTATTATTTTTTTTACTTTGATTGTGAAAAAAGCTAACATATCAATTCATAAACGGATTGTTAGTGATTTTTTTTTAAAAACAATCACATGTTAGTTTGTGACGTTTTTGCACCTTTTGTATTAATTTAATTAAAGCTGAGATGCACTACTAAGATAATTCTATAACCTTGGTTTCTTTTTATGAGGATGGTTGTTTGTTTTCTACTACAAAAGGAAGCTGTGAACTAGTTTGCTAAAAGTCTGTGCGCTGATTTAACATTCAGGTGAATAACTGCTGATGTTGGTGAAAGTTTATTGATAAACTGACAATATTACCTGCGTGTCCATCATACATACCTCCAAACTTTACATCACATCACAAGAAAGGAATGGAAACAATGTCGTTGAGCGGGAAAGTAAAACCCCGGAAGTGTGACCAAGCCACCAGCATCCCTGTGCTGTGATTGGTTCCGACGCGCCACGTCATCGGAGCTATCCAATCAGCATGCTGCATTTGCGCTCCTTTAAAATGCTACACATGCGTAAAAAACATGTACGTTTTTTTAAGGAAGCCCAATTTATGTTGCGGGAACAATTGTTTGAGTTGTGTACCATTAAGCCAACAATATGTTATTGTAAAGTGAAAAATAGGTTGTTTTACTTACTTAAACAACGACACGGCAAAATCCCGGATGTATGACTAAGCGACCCGGCATCCCCGTGCTGTGATTGGTTCCATCGCGTCACGAACCAATCAGCATGCTGCATTTGCGCTCCTTTAAAATGCTACACATAGGTAAAAAACATGTACGTTTTTTTAAGGAAGCCCAATATATGTTGCAGGAAAAAATGTGTGAGTTGTGTACCATCAAGCCAACAAAATGTTATTGTAAAGTGAAAAATAGGTTGTTTTACTTTAAGAACGACACGGCAAAATCCCGGATGTATGACTAAGCGACCCGGCATCCCCGTGCTGTGATTGGTTCTATCGCCTCACGAACCAATCAGCATGCTGCATTTGCGCTCCTTTAAAATGCTACACATACGTAAAAAACATGTACGTTTTTTTAAGGAAGCCCACTTTATGTTGCGGGAACAATTGTTTGAGTTGTGTACCATTAAGCCAACAAAATGTTATTGTAAAGTGAAAAATAGGTTGTTTTACTTACTGTAAGAACGACACGGCAAAATCCCGGATGTATGACTAAGCGACCCGGCATCCCCGTGCTGTGATTGGTTCTATCGCGTCACGAACCAATCAGCATGCTGCATTTGCGCTCCTTTAAAATGCTACACATACGTAAAAAACATGAACGTTTTTTTAAGGAAGCCCAATTTATGTTGCGGGAACAATTGTTTGAGTTGTGAACCATTAAGCCAACAATATATTATTGTAAAGTGAAAAATAGGTCGTTTTACTTACTTTAAGAACGACATGGCAAAATCCCGGATGTATGACCAAGCATTTCCGTGCTGTGATTGGTTCTATTGCGCTTACGTCATCGGAGCCATCCAATCAGCATGCTGCATTTGCGCTCCTTCAAAATGCTACATATTTCTTTTACCAGACTTGTTTTTTTTAGGGAAACCCAATTTATGTTGCGGGAAATTTATTTGAGTTTTGTACTATTCAGCCAACAAAATATTAGTGTACACTAAAAAAATATGTTGCTTTACTTACCTTAATAACGTGGAAAAGTTCCGGAAGTGTGACCAAACATCCCCGTGCTGTGATTGGTTCCATCGCTTCATGTCACCGAAGTTATCCAATCAGCATGCTGCATTTGCGCTCCTTCAAGATGCTACATATATTTTTAGCAGACTGTTTTTTTTTAAAGGAAGCCCATTTTATGTTACGGAACAATTTTTTTGAGTTTTGTACCAACAAAATATTATCAATCAATCAATGTTTACTTATGTAGCCCTAAATCACTAGTGTCTCAAAGGGCTGCACAAACCACAACACAAACCACTACGACATCCTCATTAGTGTACATTAATAAAATATGTTGCTTTACTTACCTAAAAGCCCTACTGAAATGTGATTTTCTTATTTAAACGGGGATAGCAGGTCCATTCTATGTGTCATACTTCATCATTTTGCGAGATTGCGATATTTTTGCTGAAAGGATTTAGTAGAGAACATCCACGATAAAGTTCGCAACTTTTGGTCACTAATAAAAAAAAGCCTTGCCTGTACCGGAAGTAGCAGACGATGTGCGTGTGACGTCACAGGTTGTGGAGCTTCTCACATCTGAACATTGTTTACAATCATGGCCACCAGCAGCGAGAGCGATTCGGACCGAGAAAGCGACGATTTTCCCCATTAATTTGAGCGAGGATGAAAGATTTGTGGATGAGGATAGTGAGAGTGAAGGACTAGAAAAAAAAAAAGTAAAAAAGGCGGGAGTGGGAGTGATTCAGGTGTTATTAGACACATTTACTAGGATAATTCTGCAAAATCCCTATTGTGTTGCTAGTGTTTTAATGAGACTAAATAGTACCTGAAACTCGGAGGAGTGTGGCCACGGGTGTGTTGACACCAGAGTCTCTGCAGCTGCAGCAGGACGGAAGCTCCGCTGATGTCTCCGGTAAGAGGCGACTTATTACCACAATTTTTTCCCCCGAAAACCGCCGGTTGCCATGTTCGCTTGACCACGCTGATCCATAGTAAAGCTTCATCTTCGGGAATTTTAAACAAGGAAACACCGGCTGTGTTTTTGTGGCTAAAGGCTAAAAAGCTTCCCACCTACATCTTTCTTCTTTGACGTCTCCATTATTAATTGAACAAATTGCAAAATATTCAGCAACACAGATGTCCAGAATACTGTGTAATTATGCGATTGAAGCAGACTACTTATAGCTTGGACCGGGCTGGAAAATAATGTCCGCTACAACCCGAGACGTCAAACACACGCTGCGACGTTTTCAACACGACATTTCGCCGGAAATTTAAAATTGCAATTTATCAAACGATACTGGCCGTATTGGCATGTGTTGCAATGTTAATATTTTATTATTCATACATAAACTATCAGACTGCGTGGTTGCTAGTAGTGGCTTTCAGTAGGCCTTTAATAACGTGGCAAAATAACAGAAGTGAGACCAAGTTAGGATTGGTCCAAACGGAACACATGACTGCTTTCGGCCAATCCGCACGCAGGGGGCGGGGCCATGTGTGAAAACTGCTGCTCTGAGAGTACACTAGTGTTCATTAAAAAGCTGCAAATGAAGATAAACAACGTTTTCTTGTTCCTCCTCTCGATAAAGTAAACCAGGGGTAGGGAACCTATGGCTCTAGAGCCAGATGTGGCTCTTTTGACGACTGCGTCTGGCTCTCGGATAGATCTGAGCCGACATTGCTTAACAGGATAAGTCATGAAAAATTCCACTTGTAATCACAGTGTTAAAAATAACGTTCAAAATATAAAATATTCTCATGCTTTTTTTATGTTCAAGAAGTTGCGTTAATGGTAAGAAGTATTTTATTTATTATTGCTTAGTGTGGGGCTTGCCCTCCTTGGGGGTTCTTCAAACCACCAAGAGCCTGTTTTAGGGTTACAATATTGTTTTATTTTATTTTTCTCTCTGTTGCTTTCCAGCAATTGTCTTTTTCTCTTTCGTCTTCACTCGCACTCTGGTTTCTAGCCTCAATCCCGTCTCGACTCCTGGCTGCTGCTTATAACAGAGCGACAGGTGGTTAGATAAAAAGGCCCAGGTGGGCCTTCTACGCACCTGTCGCTGATTTCGCTTTGCTGCAGGCCCGCAGACCACGCCCCCACCACAGTTAACTTCAGAATAAAAATGTTAATACAAAGAATAAGAGACCTATGGAAATGTTGGTCTTACTTAAAAATGCACACGTTTAGTTGTGTTCAGTGTTAAAAAAATTATTATAAGGCTCTTAGGGAAATACATTTGAAAATATTTGGCTTCTTGGCTCTCTCAGCCAAAAAGGTTCCCAGCCCCTGCAGTAAAGAGTGAATACTGCAAACTTTCCTTACATATTTATGCAAATTTATGGTCAAGTTGCATCATGTCATTTTTTTTTTTTTTTTTAATGCATTTTATTTTCCAGGTAAGCCATGGCAGAGGTCTGTGGTTGTTTTTGTTTTCAATCCATCCGCGTGGTGACTGGGTATCCGACTATATTCATTCACTTTTTGGCCGCTGTGGCTGCGCCTAATGTTAATGATGCAGTTGCCGTGGAAACCGTGCTGCTATTCAGGCTATGTTCCTGAGAAAAAAAACAAACAAAAAAACGGGCCACAGCATCCAAAACTTGAGCCATCCTGTTTATTATTTCCCCGCCCCGGCCCGCCATCGACTTATTCTGTGTGTGACGGTGCCAGCAATATGAAGTACTTCCTGTATGAGCCCCGCATTTAAGACGCCAACCACAGCCGGACGAGACTCTCTCTCTCCCGTCGAAGGATTACGGACATTCATTGTTCAGGGATTCTATTTCCGATGTTTGTACAAAAAAAAAAAATGTCGAGATGCAGCGGGAAAAAGCGAGGGACTCGTTATGCACACGTTCTTGTCTTTTAAGAAGACCAAAAGGGTGTCAACAACCAGTCCAGTTGAGAACTAAGGTGCACTTAACTTTTTTATACTAAACTTAAGATTTCAACAACAAAAAAAAAAAAAATGTAAGTTTAGAATAAGGGTTATTTTGGACATTTGTTGTTTCAATTTCTCCACGTATGTAATGTATTAAAACGGGGCATACCGCTAAATAAAGGACATTTGGGTTCTTTTGTAACGTGATGAGAGCATGAATGTCTTTCTTTTATTACCATTGTTTGATTTGACGCTTGAACCAGAAATGCATGGTGGTAGTCAACCACAGAGTATCCCTCCAATTGTACATCATCGCTGTCATTTCAATATCATGTATCGCCAAAATTGTGTGGTTTAAAAGGTTTTTTTTTCATCCGGAAAGTGGCTGATTTTATTTGATGTTTTCGAAAGAAACAAAATCACACACACACACACACAAAAAAAAAAAAAAGAAGTCTTGTTTGGATAATTTAATTGGCCCCGGGATGTCGTTGAACAGACCACGCCCACAACCAGGTGGTCAGGGGTGTCCAAAGTGCGGCCTGCTGGACAGAATGGATGAAAGGGTTGGACACCCCTGTAGTTCCACAACAGGGAACCTCTGGAAGTATTTGCATTTTTGTAAATGCGCGATGAATTATGATTTTAAAAAATATATATATATATTTATGATACATATACACAAATATACATACATATAATATATATATGTACATACATACATATATCACACATATGTACATAAATACATATATATACACACATATATACATACACACACAAATACACATACATTATACATAAATATATATACATACATGTATATATACATACACACAAATAAATACATATACATATATCACACATATGTACATACATATATATATACACATATACATACACACAAATACATATACATATATGCATACGTATATATATACATACATATATATACACATATACATACACACAAATACATATATATACATATATACACGTATAAATCCACATATATATGTGTGTACACATATATAGATAGTACTTTGATTCCTTCAGGAAAATAAAAAATATGTACACAAATATACATAAATACATGTATATATACATGCATACATATTTCATATATGTGTATATATAAATATATACACATATGTATACTTTTATAAATATGTACACATATATACATGTATATATACATGTATACATATAACATTCATATATTTATATGTGTATATATACATATATACACATATGTATACTTTTATAAATATATACACATATATACATATAATTATATATGTATATATACACACACGCACAGCTATTCATATATTTGAATTTGTTTTTATTTAAAAATTATGCATGAAAATCTTTAGCTATGCTCATTTAAAATGGTTAATTATGTTATATACCTTTCAAATGGTCGATTTTCGTACTTTATTTCAAAGTTTGGGTTTAGCTCGGTTGGTAGAGCGGCCGTGCCAGCAACTTGAGGGTTGCAGGTTCGATTCTCGCTTCCGCCATCCTAGTCAATGACGTTGTGTCCTTGAGCAAGACACTTTACCCACCTGCTCCCAGTGCCACCCACACTGGTTTAAATGTAACTTAGATATTTGGGTAAAGCGCTTTGAGTCACTAGAGAAAGAGCGCTATATAAATATAATTCACTTCACAAAGTTTCAGGATGTTTGAATCAACGTTCACATGTGGAAAACAAAACCA
>NC_084616.1:10429081-10466581 GCF_033978795.1 Nerophis ophidion
AAGCGGTAGTAAATGGATGGATGGATGAATTAAGTTATTTTAAAACAATCAAATAGGTAATACTGAATTAAAATAGTTATTGAAAAACAATACAAGAAGTACTACTGAATCAAAAGTTACTAAAAAACAATAAAATAAGTAATACTGAATTAAATGTTATCAAAAAAACAATAAAGGTTGGGCTACTGAATTAAAAATTGCTAAAAAACAAAAGTACTACTGAATTAAAAGTTGTTAAAAAACAATAAAAGAAGTACTACTAAATTAAAAGTTACTAAAAACAATAAAATAAGTAATACTGAATTAAAATAGTTATTAAAAAACAATAAAAGAAGTACGACTGAATTAAAAGTTATTTTAAAACAATAAAATAGGTAATACTGAATTAAAATAGTTATTAAAAAACAATACAAGAAGTTGTACTGAATCAAAAGTTACTAAAAAACAATAAAATAAGTAATACTGAATTAAATGTTAAAGTTGCTAAAAAAACAAAAGCACTACTGAATTAAAAGTTGTTTAAAAACAATAGAAGAAATACTACTAAATTAAAAGTTACTAAAAACCATAAAATAAGTAATACTGAATTAAAATAGTTATTAAAAAAACAATAAAAGAAGTACGACTGAATTAAAAGTTATTTTAAAACAATAAAATAGGCAATACTGAATTAAAATAGTTATTGAAAAACAATACAAGAAGTACTACTGAATCAAAAGTTACTAAAAAACAATAAAATAAGTAATACTGAATTAAATGTTAAAAGTTGCTAAAAAACAAAAGCACTACTGAATTAAAAGTTGTTAAAAAACAATAGAAGAAATACTACTAAATTAAAAGTTACTAAAAACCATAAAATAAGTAATACTGAATTAAAATAGTTATTAAAAAACAATAAAAGAAGTACGACTGAATTAAAAGTTATTTTAAAACAATAAAATAGGCAATACTGAATTAAAATAGTTATTGAAAAACAATACAAGAAGTACTACTGAATCAAAAGTGACTCAAAAACAATAAAATAAGTAATACTGAATTAAAATAGTTATTAAAAAAACAATACAAGAAGTTCTACTGAATCAAAAGTTACTAAAAAACATCAAAATAAGTAATACTGAATTAAAATACTTATTAAAAAACAATACAAGAAGTACTACTGAATAAAAAGTTACTAAAAAACAATAATAGAAGTACTAGTGGAAAAAAAACAAGTTACTTTCCAGTACATTTTGAAAAAGAGAAATTGAGTGACAACATTTATTTGACACTGAACAACATTGACTGATGTTGAAGAAACATGTGAAAAGACAACAAAATGATCATAAAAGATGCTTTACTGTCAAATGAAAATATCAAATATATTAGCAGCAAATATTGTCTCTCTGGGATTATAATGATTAGTACAATAATAGTACAATAAACTTTATGATTAGTAATTCTTGCTTGTACAGTACTGGTACACTAAACTTTATAATTAGTTATAGATGTACAGTAGTAGTACACTAAACTTTATGATTAGTAACACAATACTGGTAGACTACATAAAAAACCAGGCTGAGGATCAAAGATGGCGTTGGACGACAGATGCTCCTCTCGCTCCTCCTTCCTCTGCAGCAGCTGTTCACACATGGACAGGACAGGACAGGACAGGACAGGACAGGACAGCACAGGAAGGGACGGGGTCAAAGATGGCAGACAATTAGATCTGTGAGGAGGAAGCCCAAAGGGACAAGCGGTAGAAAATGGTCGATGGAAGCAAACCTTTGAGGGAGTGAGTCGTCACACTTCTGTGCTTTTGGAGTCAGCAGGGAGGTCCTGGAAGGACAATAAAAACTCATATTAGAAGTGTGTTTGGAGTATGCAGGAAGGTCCTGGAAGGACAATACAAACTCATATTAGAAGTGTGTTTGGCGTCAGAGGGAAGGTCCTGGAAGGACAATAAAAACTCACATTCGAAGTGTGTTTGACGTCTGCGGGAAGGTCCTGGAAGGACAATAAAACTCATATTAGAAGTGTGTTTGGCGTCAGATGGAAGGTCCTGGAAGGACAATAAAAACTCACATTCGAAGTGTGTTTGGCGTCTGCGGGAAGGTCCTGGAAGGACAATAAAAACTCTTATTAAAGTGTGTTTGGAGTCAGAAGGAAGGTCCTAGAAGGACAATAAAAACTCACATTCGAAGTGTGTTTGGCGTCGGCGGGAAGGTCCTGGAAGGACAATAAAAAAACTCATATTAGAAGTGTGTTTGGAGTCAGAGGGAAGGTCCTGGAAGGACAGTAAAAACTCACATTCGCAGTGTGTTTGGCTTCTGCTGGAAGGTCCTGGAAGGACAATAAAAAAACTCATATTAGAAGTGTGTTTGGAGTCAGAGGGAAGGTCCTGGAAGGACAATAAAAACTCACATTCGAAGTGTGTTTGGCGTCTGCGGGAAGGTCCTGGAAGGACAAAAAAACCCTCATATTAGAAGTTTTTTTGGAGTCTGCGGGGAGGTCCTGGAAGGACAATAAAAACTCATATTCGTAGTGTGTTTGGCGTCTGCGGGAAGGTCCTGGAAGGACAATAAAAATTCATATTCGAAGTGTGTTTGGAGTCTGCAGGAAGGTCCTGGAAGGACAATAAAAACTCTGATTGGAAGTGTGTTTACAAGTCAGACACTTGTAGTAATATTCTACTGGATGCTAACAGTACACTCACTCGTTTGTTAACACCCTTCAAGGTTAGTAACACTAGCTATATTCTAACATTAAAGTGGGAGCTACACGCTAACATTAAAGTGGAAGCTACACGCTAATGTTGAAGTGTGAGCTAAACGCTAACATTGAAATGCGAGCTATGCGCTAACATTGAAGTGTAAGCTACATGTTAACATAACACTAACATTTTAACTGTTCAAGGTTAGTAACAATAGCTACATGCTAACATTAAAGTGCAAACTACATGCTAACATGACACTCACATTTCAACTGTTCAAGGTTAGTAACAATAGCTACATGCTAACATTAAAGTGCGAACTACATGCAAACATATGTTAACATCAAGCTCGGCAACACTAGCATAGCTATGTAAGCTACATGCTACCATTACACTAACATTTTCACACTGTTCAAGGTTAGTAACACTAGCCACGTGCTAACATTAAAGTGCGAGCTACATGCTAACATGACACTCACATTTGAACTGTTCAAAGTTAGTAACACTAGCCACATGCTAACATTAAAGTGCGAGCTACATGCTAACATGACACTCACATTTGAACTGTTCAAGCTTAGTAACACTATCTACGTGCTCACATTAAAATGCGAGCTACATGCTAACATGACACTCGCATTTTTACACTGTTCAAGCTTAGTAACACTAGCTATGTGCCAACATGAAAGTGCGAGCTACACGCTAACATGAAAGTGCGAGCTACACGATAACATGAAAGTGCGAGCTACACGCTAACATGAAAGTGCGAGCTATACACTAACATGAAAGTGCGAGCTATACGCTAACATTAATGTTGGCGTTTAGCTCGCACTTTCATGTTAGCGTGTAGCTCGCACTTTAATATTAGCATGTTGCTCGCACTTTCATGTTAGAGTGTAGCTTGCACTTTAATGTTAGCATGTAGCGCGCACCTTCATGTTAGCGTGTAGCTCGCACTTTAATGTGAGCACGTAGCTACTGTTACTAACCTTGCGAGCTACACGCTAACACTAATGTTGGCGTGTGGTTCGCACTTTCCTGTTAGCGTGTAGCTCACACTTTAATGTCAGCGCGTAGCTCGCACTTTAATGTGAGCACGTAGCTACTGTTACTAACCTTGCGAGCTACACGCTAACATTGTTTGCGTGTAGTTCGCACTTTCCTGTTAGCGTGTAGCTCACACTTTAATGTAAGCGTGTAGCTCACACTTTAATGTTAGCGTGTAGCTCACACTTTCATGTTAGCGTGTAACTCGCACTTTAATGTTAGCATGTAGCTCGCACTTTAATGTGAGCACGTAGCTACTGTTACTAACCCTGCGAGCTACACGTTAACACTAATGTTGGTGTGTAGTTCGCACTTTCCCGTTAGCGTGTAGCTCACACTTTAATGTTAGCGTGTAGCTCGCACTTTCATGTTAGCGTGTAACTCGCACTTTAATGTTAGCGTGTAGCTCGTACTTTCATGTTAGCATGTAGCTCGCACTTTAATGTTAGCGTGTAGCTTGCACTTTAATGTTAGCGTGTAACTCAGACTTTCATGTTAGCATGTAGCTGGGGCTTTAATGTTAGCGTTTAGCTCACCCTTTCATGTTAGCATGTAGCTGGGGCTTTAATGTTAGCGTGTAGCTCACACTTTCATGTTAGCACGTAGCTAGTGTTACTAACCTTGAACAGTGAATATGCGAGTGCCATGTTAGCGTGTAGCTCGCACCTAAATGTGAGCATGTAGCTAATGTTACTAACCTTGTGAGCTACACGCTAACATTAATGTTGGCGTGTAGTTCGCACGTTCATGTTATCGTGTAACTCGCACTTTAATGTAAGCGTGTAGCTCGCACTTTAATGTGAGCACGTAGCTACTGTTACTAACCTTGCAAGCTACCCTATAACACTAACGTTGGCGTGTAGTTCGCACTTTCCTGTTAGCGTGTAGCTCGCACTTTAATGTGAGCACGTAGCTACTGTTACTAACCTTGCGAGCTACATGCTAACATTAATGTTAACGTGTAACTCGCACTTTCATGTTAGCGTGTAGCTCGCACTTTAATGTTAGCGTGTAGCTCGCACTTTAATGTTAGCGTGTAGCTCGCACTTTAATGTTAGCGTGTAGCTCGCACTTTATAGTGCAAGCTACATGCTAACATTAAAGATATCAGAATTTAACAGCTACACAATTTTAAGTTAGCATATTAGCTGAAAGAAAATAAATGATCAAACTAGCACCTCTGTGGCGGACCGCTAGTTGGCAGAGCTTTATTTTAAGATGTGTAGCAAAGCCTGCTGCCCAACAACAGGTTTTGGGCCAGTGGAAATAGAGCAAAAGTTCCCACCTGGCGTGGAAGGTCCAGGTCCTGAGAGTGTCCGTCCTCCAGTCCGTTGACCTTGAGGGAGTCCAGACTCAGGTCTGGTGGGACCTCTCCCAGCTGCAAGTCCAGACTCGGAGACTCACAGGAGTTGTTGAGGTCACAGCTGCTCTCGCTCGCCGCCGCGGCGTCCTCGGTCTTCTCCGGCGCCTTCGAGTCCTCGCTACCGTCGTCCGGCTCCTGATCGGCCGCCTGATTTTCCCTGGCCTCGGCGGGGGCGTGCGCCTGGTGGCGGCTGGACCCCCTAGACTCAGAGGCGGGACTCTCCGGGGTAGGGGTCAGCGGCACCACGGCGACGGCGGCGGCGCTCTCCCTGGACAAGGACCCGTGGCGAGGTTTTTCCGGAGAGCGGAAACTGAACCTCTTGTTGGGGTTGTAGCCCCGGTGGAAGTCTGAGAAACTGGACTTCCAGGCCTTGGGGGACAACAGGGTGCGTCTCCTCAGGGAGCCCAACCTGCAACATGCCACTCATTACACACCTTGTGTGTGTGTGGGGGGGGGGGGGGGGGGGGTCAAACAGGAGGTTGCCTACAGCCACAGCCAGAGTTGATTGTTGCTATGCAGCACACGGATTTTCTTCATTCATTGTTTAATATTCGTTCGTTAAGGACGTCAGTTAACTAATTAAAAGACAACAGAAATAAATAAATAAATGTAGTTTTTGTTCCAAGGGCTAAACAGGAAGTAGAATTTCATAATTTTCAAAACAAGAGTACTGGCAGCGACGCCCAAGGAAAGTCATTTAAATATTGGATTACATTTAATTAAATAAATAAAAATATTATAAATCAAAAATAAAAAAAATATTGAATTAATTTGAATAAACTAAGCATGTATTTGCTTTCTTTTAAGGAAACAATACTAACTAATTAAATTCCTTTTTATGTCAGGTCATTTAAATTAAGTACAATTTAAATGAATGTCATTTAAGTCAATGTAGTGTACGTTTTTTTTAATATAATTCAGTTTTATGTAACTTAATGTACATCAATGTAATGTCATTCAATTTAATGTAATGTAATTTGTGTAATAAATTATTTGTATTATGTGATGTAATTTAAAGTGATGTAATATAATATCATTCCATTTAATATAAGGCAAATTATGTCATATACTGTACTTTGATGTAGTGTAAGTCTCTTTAATTGAATGTAACATCATGTAATGACATTTAATTTGTTAACCCGAAAAGGGACAAGCGGTAAGAAATGGATGGATGGATGATAATGAAATACAATTCAATGTAATCATTGTAATGTCATTCAATTTGAATGTAAATTGATGTTATTCAACTTCATGTAATGCAATTCAATACAATTTAATGCAAGTGAATTTAATTGAATGCAATCTAATGTAAATTAATGCAACGTAATGTAATTTAACTCATCCCTCCATTTTTCTACCGCTTGTCCCTTATGGAGTAGCGGGGGGGGGTCGGGGGTCGAACTGGTACTGTAAGCTTTGTTATTTTTTTTTTTGTGCAAATATTGGCTCATTTAGAATGTGATGCCTGCAACATGCTGCGATGAGGTGGCGACTTGTCCAGGGTGTACCCCGCCTTCCGCCCGATTGTAGCTGAGATAGGTGCCAGCGCCCCCCGCGACCCCAAAAGGGAATAAGCGGTAGGAAATGGATGGATGGATGCCTGCAACATGTTTCAAAAAAAAGCTGGCACGAGTGGCAAAAAAGACTGAGAAAGTTGAGGAATGCCCGTCAAACACTTTTTTTTGGAACATCCCACAGGTGAGCAGGCTGATTGGGAACAGGTGGGTGCCATGATTGGGTATAAAAGCAAGCTTCCGTGAAATGCTCAGTCGTTCACAAACAAGGACGGGTTGAGGGTCACCACTTTGTCAACAAATGCCTGAGCAATTTGTTGAAGAACAACATTTCTCAACAAAGAATTTAGGGATTTCAGCATCTACGCTCCGTACTATCATCAAAAGGTTCAGAGAATCTGGAGAAATCACTCAAATGGAAACGGGGTTTGTAAATTCCCTCACCTTTGCACCCCATGAACCGCGAACACTTTGTCCGGATGCTGAGCCTGCAGTTCCTTCAGCACGTTGTCCAGGTCCATGTTGAGCTGACAGAGACCAGGCTGGCGTCAAAACAAAACTTCTTTGCCGTGCGTCCGTCCCTCAGGCCACCTACCGTCCGCATCTCTCGGTAGAAGACATCTCGCACGCTGGATACGGCGGAGAAGACCGTCACGTAGCATCCGATGCGGCTAAGGAAGCAAACGTAACGTGAAACCGAGACATGCACACCTTTTCTACGGACAAATTCAAGCACTTAAGGACTTTCAGGACCAATTTTCCAGTTCCCAATCAATCCATTGCTTTGTTGTTTGAGGTCACCTAACGCTGTATGTAGGAAAAATACGGAAAATCTGCTAAAATTAAGTCTTAACATTGAACCAGCAGTTATTAACCCCTTGTAAAATGTTCATGTTGTTGTTACTCAGCCAGCGTTTGTGGGTCTGACGGACCCCTTGCATTTTGTGGCTTTTAATGCCTCCCAATCAAACACTTTTCTGTTCAAATACTGAACAGATGTTTATTGGGATAAGGTCATCATCTGTCAAGGAGGACAGAGTGTACAGCACATCAGAGGGTCAAATTGTGCGAGAAAATGAGAGCAGACAGTGCTGATAAATAATTTCACAACCTTGTGTGGGAACCGCGGGTGCAAAAACACCAAAGAAGAATACCTGTGGGATGCAGAGACTGGCAAAAATTTTCCGGGCAACGTGCATATTGTTGTTATTCAGCCAGCGTTTGTGGGTCTGACGGACCCCTTGCATTTTGTGGCTTTTAATGCCTCACAATCAAACAGTTTTCTGTTCAAATACTGAACAGATGTTTATTGGGATGAGGTCATCATCTGTCGAGGAGGACAGAGTGTACAGCACATTAAAGGGTCAAATTGTGCGAGAAAATGAGAGCAGACAGTGCTGATAAACAATTTCACAACCTTGTGTGGGAACCGCGGGTGCAAAAACACCAAAGAAGAATACCTGTGGGATGCAGAGACTGGCAAAAATTTTCCGGGCAACGTGCATATTGTTGTTATTCAGCCAGCGTTTGTGGGTCTGACGGACCCCTTGCATTTTGTGGCTTTTAATGCCTCACAATCAAACAGTTTTCTGTTCAAATACTGAACAGATGTTTATTGGGATGAGGTCATCATCTGTCGAGGAGGACAGAGTGTACAGCACATTAAAGGGTCAAAATGTGCGAGAAAATGAGAGCAGTCAGTGCTGATAAACAATTTCACAACCTTGTGTGGGAACCGCGGGTGCAAAAACACCAAAGAAGAATACCTGTGGGATGCAGGGACTGGCAGAAATTTTCCGGGCAACGTGCATATTGTTGTTACTCAGCCAGTGTTTGTGGGTCTGACGGATCCCTTGCATTTTGTGGCTTTTAATGCCTCACAATCAAACACTTTTCTGTTCAAATACTGAACAGATGTTTATTGGGATAAAGTCATCATCTGTCAAGGAGGACAGAGTGTACAGCACATCAGAGGGTCAAATTGTGCGAGAAAATGAGAGCAGACACTGCTGACAAACAATTTCACAACCTTGTGTGGGAACCGCGGGTGCAGAAACACCAAAGAAAAATACCTTTGGGATGCAGAAACTGGCAGAAATTTTCCGGGCAACGTGCATATTGTTGTTACTTAGCCGGCGTTTGTGGGTTTTTGATTGATTGATTGATACTTTTATTAGTAGATTTCACAGTTCAGTACATATTCCGTACAATTGACCACTGAATGATAACACCCGAATAAGTTTTTCAATTTGTTTAAGATGGGGTCCACGTTAATCAATTCATGGTCTGATGAACCCGTTGCAATTTATGGTTTTAATGCCTCACAATCAAACACTTTTTTGTTCAAATACTGAACAGATGTTTACCTTATCCCAATAAACATCTGTTCAGTATTGTGTAGGTACACAAAACGTGTTAAAATGCGAGCAAAAGAGAGCAGACAGTGTTGACACACAAAGTTGCAACCTTGTGCAGGAACCGCAGGTGCAGAAACACAAAAGAAGAATCCCTGAATAGAAGACTGAACAGATGTTTATTGGGATAAGGTAAACATCTGTTCAGTATTTTAACATAAAAGTGGTTAAATTTGAGGCATTAAAAGCCACAATATGCAACGGGTCCAAAAGACCAACAAACGCTGGCTGAGTAACAACAATATGAACGTTGCCCGGATAATTTCTCCGCCAGTTTCTGCATCCTACAGGGATTCTTCTTTGGTGTTTCTGCACCCGCGGTTCCCGCACAAAGTTGCAACATTGTGTGTCAACACTGTCTGCTCTCATTTTCTCGCACATTTTGACACTATGATCTGTGTACTTACACTCTGTCCTCTTTGACAGATGTTTACCTTATCCCAATAAACATACGTTCAGTATTTGAACAGAAAAGTGTTTGATTGTGAGGCATAGAAAGCCACAAAGTACAACGGGTCCATCAGATCCGCAAACGCTGGCTGAGTAACAACAATATGAACGTTGCCCGCAAAATTTCTCAGCCAGTTTCTGCATCCCAAATGGATTCTTTTTTTGTGTTTCTGCACCCGCGGTTCCCACACAAGGTTGCGAAATTGTTTGTCTACACTGTCTGCTCTCATTTTGTCGCACATTTCACCCTCTGATGTTCTTTGTACCGACGCTGTCCTCCTGTCTAGGCCTGCTGTGTCTGTGTGTGTGTGTGTGTTACACAAAACATAAATTTCCACACCTCTATTAGCCCCGGACATCTTATATGTAATAGAAATGTGTAGGGGGTGGGGGGTGTGTGGTCATTAAATATGCAATCTGATATATGGATTGCCACTCAATTTTGTTGTTTCCCGGCAATGATAATAAAGGTATTCTGATGATTATATATATATATATATATATATATATATATATATATATATATATATATATACATATATATATATATATATATATATATATATAAATACAAATATCAGAATTATTTTCCTTTTTCTGTTCTTTGCAACAATCTACACATGGATTTGGTCCACGTTTGAATTTGTCATTTTCCACAGTAAGTCTTTGCTGTCGTCCAGCATTCTGTTTTTGTTTACTTTGTAGCCAGTTCAGTTTTAGTTTCGTTCTGCATAGCCTTCCCTAAGCTTCAATGCCTTTTATTAGCCGCACTCACCTTTATTTTTGGTTTAAGCATTAGAAACATTTTACCTGCACCCTGCCTCCCGCTGTTCCTGACATCTACAAAGCAATTAGCTACTTGTTGCCACCTACTGATATGGAAGAGTATTACACAGATACTCAGCACTGACACTAAACAACAACACATCATTTGGAGACTATAATTACTGGTTTGCAAAAAAAAAAACATTTGAACCCAAACAGGTGGAATTAGATCATCTTCCACGGCACACCAGACTAGTGTGCCACGGCACAGTGGTTGAAAAACACTGACCTAATGTAAGGGCTCATGCTAAGCCAACCGATCAAGTGTGTAGCTATCATTTATAAGGCAACTTATTTTATTTTTTTCCGTTTTATAATTAGCCGATTAAGTCAGACTGCCGAGAAATATGATGAACATTTCCAAGCAGTCACAAGCACTTCACCCAAAACTCAAGCATTTTTCAAACCTTGAAAACACAACATTTTCAAGGTTTTTAAGCACCCGTACGAACCCCGCAAGAACAACGGCAGCTATGATGATGACATGTGTGAGAGGGGTGAGAGGACCTTTCATGCAGCTCAGGCAGCTCCTCTTTCAGCTCGCTGTTGATGGCGTCGTAGACACGCTTGGTGCTGGTCATCTCTTCTTCTGCCTGCCAGCACAGGACAGGTGGCATCACTTTCACAGCATGAACAGCAGCTTGGTTGCATAAACAGGGAGAAGGTGAGCAGCAGTGCCATCAAGTGGCCAGCTGAGGCAAAGGCACCCGTCATGGCTTTGGAAGGGGGCAGGGGTGCCCACTAAGTCGATAGCGGAGGGTGTGGCAGTCGATGGCGAAGGGTGTGTCGGTCTATGGCGGAGTGTGTGTTGGTCGATTGTGGAGGGTGTGTCGGTCGATGGCGGAGGGTGTGTCGGTGGATGGCGGAGGGTGTGTCGGTCGATGGCGGGGGTGTGTCGGTCGATGGCGGAGGGTGTGACGGTGGATGGCGGAGGGTGTGTCGGTCGATGGCGGAGGGTGTGTCGGTCGATGGCGGAGGGTGTGTCGGTCGATGGCGAAGGGTGTGACGGTGGATGGTGAACGGTGTGTTTGTACATGGCGGAGGGTGTGTCGGTCGATGGCGGAGGGTGTGTTGGTCGATGGCGGAGGGTGTGTCGGTCAATGGCGAAGGGTGTGTCGGTCAATGGCGAAGGGTGTGTCGGTCAATGGCGAAAGGTGTGTCGCTCAATGGCGAAGAGTGTGTCGGTCGATGGCGGAGGGTGTGTCGGTCGATGGCGGAGGGTGTGTCGGTCGATGGCGGAGGGTGTGTCGGTCGATGGCGGAGGGTGTGTCGGTCGATGTCGGAGGGTGTGTCGGTCGATGGCGGAGGGTGTGTCGGTCGATGGCGGAGGGTGTGTCGGTCGATGGCGGAGGGTGTGACGGTGGATGGCGAACGGTGTGTTTGTACATGGCGGAGGGTGTGTCGGTCGATGGCGGAGGGTGTGTCGGTCGATGGCGGAGGGTGGTCGGTCGATGGCGAAGGGTGTGACGGTGGATGGCGAACGGTGTGTTTGTACATGGCGGAAGGTGTGTCGGTCGATGGCGAAGGGTGTGTCGGTCGATGGCGAAGGGTGTGTTTGTACATGGCGGAGGGTGTGTCGGTCGATGGCGAAGAGTGGGTCGGTCGATGGCGAAGGGGTGTGTCGGTCTATGGCGGAGGGTGTGTCGGTCGATGGCGGAGGGTGTGTCGGTCGATGGCGGAGGGTGTGTCGGTCGATGGCGGAGGGTGTGTCGGTCGATGGCGAAGGGTGTGTCGGTCGATGGCGAAGGGTGTGTCGGTCGATGGCGGAGGGTGTGTCGGTCGATGGCGAAGGGTGTGTCGGTCGATGGCGGAGGGTGTGTCGGTCGATGGCGGAGGGTGTGTCGGTCGATGGCGAAGGGTGTGTCGGTCGATGGCGAAGGGTGTGTCGGTCGATGGCGGAGGGTGTGTCGGTCGATGGCGGAGGGTGTGTCGGTCGATGGCGAAGGGTGTGTCGGTCGATGGCGAAGGGTGTGTCGGTCGATGGCGAACGGTGTGTCCGTACATGGCGGAGGGTGTGTCGGTCGATGGCGGAGGGTGTGTCGGTCGATGGCGGAGGGTGTGTCGGTTGATGGCGGAGGGTGTGTCGGTCGATGGCGGAGGGTGTGTCGGTCGATGGCGGAGGGTGTGTCGGTCGAGAGCAGAGGGTGTGACGGTCGATGGCGAACAGTGTGTTGGTACATGGCGGAGGGTGTGTCGGTCGATGGCAGAGGGTGTGACGGTCGATGGCGAACAGTGTGTTGGTACATGGCGGAGGGTGTGTCGGTCGATGGCAGAGGGTGTGTCGGTCGATGGCAGAGGGTGTGTCAGTGGATGGCAGAAGGTGTGTCGGTCAATGACGAAGAGTGTGTCGGTCAATGGCGGAGGGTGTGTCGGTCGATGGCGGAGTGTGTGTTGGTCGATTGTGGAGGGTGTGTCGGTGGATAGCAGTGGGTGTGTCGGTGGATGGCGGAGGGTGTGTCGGTCGATGGCGGAGGGTGTGTCGGTCGATGGCGGAGGGTGTGTCGGTCGATGGCAAACGGTGTGTTGATCCATGGCGGAGGGTGTGTCGGTCGATGGCAAAGGGTGTGTCGGTCAATGGCGGAGGGTGTGTCGGTCAATGGCGGAGGGTGTGTCGGTCGATGGCGGAGGGTGTGTCGGTCGATGGCGAAGGGTGTGTCGGTCGATGGCGAAGGGTGTGTCGGTCGATGGCGAAGGGTGTGTCGGTCGATGGCGAAGAGTGTGTCGGTCGATGGCGAAGGGTGTGTCGGTCTATGGCGAAGGGTGTGTCGGTCGATGGCAAAGGGTGTGTCGGTCGATGGCGGAGGGTGTGTCGGTCGATGGCGGAGGGTGTGTCGGTCGATGGCGGAGGGTGTGTCGGTCGATGGCAAAGGGTGTGTCGGTCGATGGCGAAGGGTGTGTCGGTCGATGGCGACGGGTGTGTCGGTCGATGGCGACCGGTGTGTCGGTCTATGGCGAAGGGTGTGTCGGTCGATGGCGAAGGGTGTGTCGGTCGATGGCGACGGGTGTGTCGGTCGATGGCGAAGGGTGTGTCGGTCGATGGCGAAGGGTGTGTCGGTCGATGGCGGAGGGTGTGTCGGTCGATGGCGGAGGGTGTGTCGGTCGATGGCGAAGGGTGTGTCGGTCGATGGCGAAGGGTGTGTCGGTCGATGGCGAACGGTGTGTCCGTACATGGCATAGGGTGTGTCGGTCGATGGCGGAGGGTGTGTCGGTCGATGGCGGAGGGTGTGTCGGTTGATGGCGGAGGGTGTGTCGGTCGATGGCGAAGGGTGTGTCGGTCTATGGCGAAGGGTGTGTCGGTCGATGGCAAAGGGTGTGTCGGTCGATGGCGGAGGGTGTGTCGGTCGATGGCGGAGGGTGTGTCGGTCGATGGCGGAGGGTGTGTCGGTCGATGGCAAAGGGTGTGTCGGTCGATGGCGAAGGGTGTGTCGGTCGATGGCGACGGGTGTGTCGGTCGATGGCGACCGGTGTGTCGGTCTATGGCGAAGGGTGTGTCGGTCGATGGCGAAGGGTGTGTCGGTCGATGGCGACGGGTGTGTCGGTCGATGGCGAAGGGTGTGTCGGTCGATGGCGAAGGGTGTGTCGGTCGATGGCGGAGGGTGTGTCGGTCGATGGCGGAGGGTGTGTCGGTCGATGGCGAAGGGTGTGTCGGTCGATGGCGAAGGGTGTGTCGGTCGATGGCGAACGGTGTGTCCGTACATGGCATAGGGTGTGTCGGTCGATGGCGGAGGGTGTGTCGGTCGATGGCGGAGGGTGTGTCGGTTGATGGCGGAGGGTGTGTCGGTCGATGGCGGAGGGTGTGTCGGTCGATGGCGGAGGGTGTGTCGGTCGATGGCGGAGGGTGTGTCGGTTGATGGCGGAGGGTGTGTCGGTCGATGGCGAAGGGTGTGTCGGTCTATGGCGAAGGGTGTGTCGGTCGATGGCAAAGGGTGTGTCGGTCGATGGCGGAGGGTGTGTCGGTCGATGGCGGAGGGTGTGTCGGTCGATGGCGGAGGGTGTGTCGGTCGATGGCAAAGGGTGTGTCGGTCGATGGCGAAGGGTGTGTCGGTCGATGGCGACGGGTGTGTCGGTCGATGGCGACCGGTGTGTCGGTCTATGGCGAAGGGTGTGTCGGTCGATGGCGAAGGGTGTGTCGGTCGATGGCGACGGGTGTGTCGGTCGATGGCGAAGGGTGTGTCGGTCGATGGCGAAGGGTGTGTCGGTCGATGGCGGAGGGTGTGTCGGTCGATGGCGGAGGGTGTGTCGGTCGATGGCGAAGGGTGTGTCGGTCGATGGCGAAGGGTGTGTCGGTCGATGGCGAACGGTGTGTCCGTACATGGCATAGGGTGTGTCGGTCGATGGCGGAGGGTGTGTCGGTCGATGGCGGAGGGTGTGTCGGTTGATGGCGGAGGGTGTGTCGGTCGATGGCGGAGGGTGTGTCGGTCGATGGCGGAGGGTGTGTCGGTCGAGAGCAGAGGGTGTGACGGTCGATGGCGAACAGTGTGTTGGTACATGGCGGAGGGTGTGTCGGTCGATGGCAGAGGGTGTGACGGTCGATGGCGAACAGTGTGTTGGTACATGGCGGAGGGTGTGTCGGTCGATGGCAGAGGGTGTGTCAGTGGATGGCAGAAGGTGTGTCGGTCAATGACGAAGAGTGTGTCGGTCAATGGCGGAGGGTGTGTCGGTCGATGGCGGAGTGTGTGTTGGTCGATTGTGGAGGGTGTGTCGGTGGATAGCAGTGGGTGTGTCGGTGGATGGCAGAAGGTGTGTCGGTGGATGGCGGAGGGTGTGTCGGTCGATGGCGGAGGGTGTGTTGGTCGATGGCAAACGGTGTGTTGATCCATGGCGGAGGGTGTGTCGGTCGATGGCAAAGGGTGTGTCGGTCGATGGCGAAGGGTGTGTCGGTCGATGGCGGAGGGTGTGTCGGTCGATGGCGGAGGGTGTGTCGGTCGATGGCGAAGGGTGTGTCGGTCGATGGCGAAGGGTGTGTCGGTCGATGGCGAACGGTGTGTCCGTACATGGCGGAGGGTGTGTCGGTCGATGGCGGAGGGTGTGTCGGTCGATGGCGGAGGGTGTGTCGGTTGATGGCGGAGGGTGTGTCGGTCGATGGCGGAGGGTGTGTCGGTCGATGGCGGAGGGTGTGTCGGTCGAGAGCAGAGGGTGTGACGGTCGATGGCGAACAGTGTGTTGGTACATGGCGGAGGGTGTGTCGGTCGATGGCAGAGGGTGTGACGGTCGATGGCGAACAGTGTGTTGGTACATGGCGGAGGGTGTGTCGGTCGATGGCAGAGGGTGTGTCGGTCGATGGCAGAGGGTGTGTCAGTGGATGGCAGAAGGTGTGTCGGTCAATGACGAAGAGTGTGTCGGTCAATGGCGGAGGGTGTGTCGGTCGATGGCGGAGTGTGTGTTGGTCGATTGTGGAGGGTGTGTCGGTGGATAGCAGTGGGTGTGTCGGTGGATGGCGGAGGGTGTGTCGGTCGATGGCGGAGGGTGTGTCGGTCGATGGCGGAGGGTGTGTCGGTCGATGGCAAACGGTGTGTTGATCCATGGCGGAGGGTGTGTCGGTCGATGGCAAAGGGTGTGTCGGTCAATGGCGGAGGGTGTGTCGGTCAATGGCGGAGGGTGTGTCGGTCGATGGCGGAGGGTGTGTCGGTCGATGGCGAAGGGTGTGTCGGTCGATGGCGAAGGGTGTGTCGGTCGATGGCGAAGAGTGTGTCGGTCGATGGCGAAGGGTGTGTCGGTCTATGGCGAAGGGTGTGTCGGTCGATGGCAAAGGGTGTGTCGGTCGATGGCGGAGGGTGTGTCGGTCGATGGCGGAGGGTGTGTCGGTCGATGGCGGAGGGTGTGTCGGTCGATGGCAAAGGGTGTGTCGGTCGATGGCAAAGGGTGTGTCGGTCGATGGCGGAGGGTGTGTCGGTCGATGGCGGAGGGTGTGTCGGTCGATGGCAAAGGGTGTGACGGTCGATGGCGAACAGTGTGTTGGTACATGGCGGAGGGTGTGTCAGTGGATGGCAGAAGGTGTGTCGGTCAATGACGAGAGTGTGTCGGTCAATGGCGGAGGGTGTGTCGGTTGATAGCGGAGGGTGTGTCGGTCGATGGCAGAGGGTGTGTCGGTCGATGGCGAAGGGTGTGTCGGTCGATGGCGACGGGTGTGTCGGTCGATGGCGACGGGTGTGTCGGTCTATGGCGAAGGGTGTGTCGGTCGATGGCGAAGGGTGTGTCGGTCGATGGCGACGGGTGTGTCGGTCGATGGCGAAGGGTGTGTCGGTCGATGGCGAAGGGTGTGTCGGTCGATGGCGGAGGGTGTGTCGGTCGATGGCGGAGGGTGTGTCGGTCGATGGCGGAGGGTGTGTCGGTCGATGGCGAAGGGTGTGTCGGTCGATGGCGAAGGGTGTGTCGGTCGATGGCGAACGGTGTGTCCGTACATGGCGGAGGGTGTGTCGGTCGATGGCGGAGGGTGTGTCGGTCGATGGCGGAGGGTGTGTCGGTTGATGGCGGAGGGTGTGTCGGTCGATGGCGGAGGGTGTGTCGGTCGATGGCGGAGGGTGTGTCGGTCGAGAGCAGAGGGTGTGACGGTCGATGGCGAACAGTGTGTTGGTACATGGCGGAGGGTGTGTCGGTCGATGGCAGAGGGTGTGACGGTCGATGGCGAACAGTGTGTTGGTACATGGCGGAGGGTGTGTCGGTCGATGGCAGAGGGTGTGTCAGTGGATGGCAGAAGGTGTGTCGGTCAATGACGAAGAGTGTGTCGGTCAATGGCGGAGGGTGTGTCGGTCGATGGCGGAGTGTGTGTTGGTCGATTGTGGAGGGTGTGTCGGTGGATAGCAGTGGGTGTGTCGGTGGATGGCAGAAGGTGTGTCGGTGGATGGCGGAGGGTGTGTCGGTCGATGGCGGAGGGTGTGTTGGTCGATGGCAAACGGTGTGTTGATCCATGGCGGAGGGTGTGTCGGTCGATGGCAAAGGGTGTGTCGGTCGATGGCGGAGGGTGTGTCGGTCAATGGCGGAGGGTGTGTCGGTCGATGGCGGAGGGTGTGTCGGTCGATGGCGAAGGGTGTGTCGGTCGATGGCGAAGGGTGTGTCGGTCGATGGCGAAGAGTGTGTCGGTCGATGGCGAAGGGTGTGTCGGTCTATGGCGAAGGGTGTGTCGGTCGATGGCAAAGGGTGTGTCGGTCGATGGCGGAGGGTGTGTCGGTCGATGGCGGAGGGTGTGTCGGTCGATGGCGGAGGGTGTGTCGGTCGATGGCAAAGGGTGTGTCGGTCGATGGCGGAGGGTGTGTCGGTCGATGGCAAAGGGTGTGACGGTCGATGGCGAACAGTGTGTTGGTACATGGCGGAGGGTGTGTCAGTGGATGGCAGAAGGTGTGTCGGTCAATGACGAGAGTGTGTCGGTCAATGGCGGAGGGTGTGTCGGTTGATAGCGGAGGGTGTGTCGGTCGATGGCAGAGGGTGTGTCGGTCGATGGCGAAGGGTGTGTCGGTCGATGGCGACGGGTGTGTCGGTCGATGGCGACGGGTGTGTCGGTCTATGGCGAAGGGTGTGTCGGTCAATGGCGGAGGGTGTGTCGGTCGATGGCAAAGGGTGTGACGGTCGATGGCAAACAGTGTGTTGGTACATGGCAGAGGGTGTGTTGGTCGATGGCAGAGGGTGTGTCAGTGGATGGCAGAAGGTGTGTCGGTCTATGGCGAATGGTGTGTCGGTCGATGGCAAAGGGTGTGTCGGTCGATGGCAAAGGGTGTGACGGTCGATGGCGAACAGTGTGTTGGTACATGGCGGAGGGTGTGTCGGTGGATGGCGGAGGGTGTGTCGGTGGATGGCGGAGGGTGTGTCGGTCGATTGTGGAGGGTGTGTCGGTGGATGGCGGAGGGTGTGTCGGTCGATTGTGGAGGGTGTGTCGGTGGATAGCAGAGGGTGTGTCAGTGGATGGCAGAAAGTGTGTCGGTGGATGGCGGAGGGTGTGTTGGTCAATAGCGGAGGGTGTGCTGGTAGATCGTTGAAGGTGTGTTGGTCGATAGCGGAGGGTGTGTCGGTGGATAGCGGGGGGTGTGTCGGTGGATAGCGGGGGGTGTGTCGGTTGATAGCAGATACTGTGTGTCAGTCGATCGTGGAGGGTGTGTCAGTCAATCGCAGAAGGTGTGTCGGTCGATCGAGGTGGGTGTGTCAGTCGATCGCAGAAGGTGTGTCGGTCGATCGAGGTGGGTGTGTCAGTCGATCGCAGAAGGTGTGTCGGTCGATCGAGGTGGGTGTGTCAGTCGATCGCAGAAGGTGTGTCGGTTGATCAGGGTGGGTGTGTTGGTCGATCGCAGAAGGTGTGTCGGTCGATCGGGGTGGGTGTGTCAGTCGATGGCAGAAGGTGTGTCGGTCGATTGAGGTGGGTGTGTCAGTCGATGGCAGAAGGTGTGTCGGTCGATCGACAGGATGACGAGAAACACTTTTTATTTCAACAGACTCTCACACCGTACCTGCCGTCAAAACTCTAAAGACCGACTGCGCAGTTCTTGTATTCCCAATAAAAGCGCTGCTCAATCCTGCCT
This sequence comes from Nerophis ophidion, assembly GCF_033978795.1. Classification (NCBI taxonomy): domain Eukaryota; kingdom Metazoa; phylum Chordata; class Actinopteri; order Syngnathiformes; family Syngnathidae; genus Nerophis; species Nerophis ophidion. Next base: position 10,447,888 of record NC_084616.1, read on the forward strand.
GCGCTAACAAAATAAGAATCTCAGCAAGCTAGCAGGCAACAGAGTTTGCCGCCAATGTATTTCTTGTAAAGTGTATAAAAAGGAGTATGGAAGCTGGACAAATAAGATGCCAAAAAGCAAGCACCTTCATGTGGTATTGTTGAGGTTCGACCGGACATAAGAAAACCAAGCCAGGAAAGCAAAACAGTGCAGTGTAAAGATAAAGAAAAGTAGTTGAAAAGGTAACAGCAAAGGGTCAAAGTGTCATAAACGTTGACCTTGCTGATCTTGACGTCGTCCCTCTTCTTGGCCGTCTGCAGGGCTTCCAGGTGGTGTCGGGACGAGTCGTAGTCAACCAGTTTCCTGCCCCTCTTGGCCACTTTCTCCTGAAGGACATGTGATTAGGGACACACAATCCAAGGCAAAGATCCTAGCGCTCAGGTCTGAGAGGCACAGTACGCACTGAGCTGGGAGCGCGGGACCTACCCTGACATCAGGGAACTGGCCCACGTAGGACTCCATGGTCCGTACTGCCTGGTCCAACAGCTTCACCTCGTAGTCGTTCCACAGGAGGTCCTCGCCCTTCACAACATACATCATCATTATTATGATTAGTTTTATTAATATCCATCCATCCATTCTACCGCTTATTCACTTTGGGTGGCGGGGGGCGCTGGTGCCTATCTCAGCTACAATCGGGCGGAAGGCGGGGTACACCTTGGACAAGTCGCCACCTCATCGCAGGGCCATTTTTATTAATATTATTAATAATTATAATAATAATAATTTTATTATGATGATGGAATAATATTGTTATTATAATTTGTATTATTATTAATAATACTAATACTATTATTAATAATAATACAATAATGGGGCGCCATAGCTCGGTTGGTAGAGCGGCCGTGCCAGCAACTTGAGGGTTGCAGGTTCGATTCCCGCTTCCGCCATCCTAGTCACTGCCGTCGTGCCCTTGGGCAAGACACTTTACCCACCTGCTCCCAGTGCCACCCACACTGGTTTAAATGTAACTTAGATATTGGGTTTCACTATGTAAAGCGCTTTGAGTCACTAGAGAAAAGCGCTATATAAATACAATTCACTTCACTTAATAATAATACTATAATATTATTACAATAATATTGTTGTTATTCATAATAATATAATAATACATTTATTATTATGAATAACAATATAATCATATAATAATAACAATAACAACAATAATTATTGTTATCATAATAGTAATGATAATAATACTAATAGTAATAATTATGATAATATTATTATTATATTAATAATAATATAACATTAATAATGTTATTATTATTAATATAATTATAATAATTTGTATTATTATAATATTATTGATAATAATAATAGTTACATTGTTAATAATAATAATAATAATAATATATAATTATTTTCATCATTATTAATAATATAATAATAATATGATCATAATATTGATAATAATAATAATAATTATTATTATTATTATTATTACAATTAATAATAACAATTATGATCATATTATTATTATCATTATTATTGTGTAAATGCTCCAAAGCATTTAGAAATAAGGACGTTGTGATTTTACAAGAATAAACTTCTTGCATTTCATGGATAAATGTACAATATCAGAGTGTGACACTTTCAAGAGCTTAAGGTCGTAAAATGATGACAAAATGTCATAACTGCAAGACACAAACTCGGAACAAAAAAAAGGAAAACAAGAATAATGTCAAAATGTTATGAGAAAAATGTTCACTTTTAGACTGAAGGTGAAATACAGTTTGACAAAATAAAGTTTTATCTACAAGACTTTTCAAACATTTTGTAGTTATTAAAATTCCATCCATCCATTTTCTACCGCTTATTCCCTTACGGGGTCGCGGGGGGCGCTGGCGCCTATCTCAGCTACAATCGGGCAGAAGGCGGCGTACACCCTGGACAAGTCGCCACCTCATCGCAGGGCCAACACAGATAGACAGACAACATTCACACACTAGGGCCAATTTAGTGTTGCCAATCAACCTATCCCCAGGTGCATGTCTTTGGAAGTGGGAGGAAGCCGGAGTACCCGGAGGGAACCCACGCATTCACGGGGAGAACATGCAAACTCCACACAGAAAGATCCCGAGCCTGGATTTGAACCCAGGACTGCAGGACCTTCGTATTGTGAGGCAGACGCACTAAGCCCTCTACCACCGTGAAGCCCGTTATTAAAATTGCCATGTATTAATAAAAGTTACATAATAAATGTTACAAAGTTACTCCAACTAAGCTAAAATAGTAGAAATGCAGTAGTATAATTAGTAATTTCATTGAGACACGGCATCTCTTTGACCTTTATTTGAGGAACTACTGTACAATACTCGTTATGTTCAGAACAAAAAAAAAAAAAAGTCAGACCTCCACTATGGCGCCGATGTCTTCTTCTCCCACCCAATGGCTTTCGTAAACGTCGAACAAAGACTGCGAGAGGCGTCTGGAGGCTTCTCTCATTTCTGGAAGGACAACAAGAAGCGAGATGAGACCCCCTTCCCGCCAGAAGACAAGGTGCAGACTAAGGTTTCACCTCGGACCGCTTCAATGTAGTTACTCAGCTCCTTGTAGATTCTGTTCCCGTCGGCCTGACAACAGATATACAAATGTGTGTTTGACGTCGACAGTACATGCAGGGTAAGATTCTACCTGTTGGTCCTGAAACTGGAGGACGTAACGCTCCAACTGGTCATCTCTGGTCTCCACAGACTTGCCAAGTTTCTGCAGCACCTGCAAAACGAAACAAAACAAAACATTTAGGATTTATTCCTCGTCCTTGACGTCTTGTGGTTACCTTTTCTTTGCCTCTGCTCAGCCGCCTTTGGACTTTTTTGGCAAAGTCTCCACTGCTGCCTTTAGGACTGGTGTGATCCGCCATTGTTTGTTCAACTATAATAATAATAATCATCATTATCAATGATAGTAATAGATGATAGAGATGTGACCTTTGCGAACGAATCGGAGGTTCTAAATGGCTCTTTTTAGCAAACGATGACGACCAATTCCCAGAAGTGAGCGTTCATTTGGGAGACGTTTTTTTTTATTCATATGCTAATTTAGCATTTCGACCTCAACAACAGAGATCATTTTATTACAAAATAGTTATAATATTTTTCTAAAAACTAAACATTTTTTCCAATACAAAGTTGTCATTTAAAAGGAATAATGTTGTATTTTTTACAAGAATATATATATAGGTTATAATGGGAAAATGTGATAAGACATACAATATTACAAATAAAAGGCAATTTAATGCTAAATAAAATAGTAACATTTCAAAAGATTCATAATTTTTCAAAGAAAAAAAATCTATATTTTGTGGAAATAAAAGACAGTAATGCTTTTAAGTTGTAGCATTATGCAAATAAAGTCATGATATGAAAAAGTGTAATAATTGTGTGTAAATAAAGATGTATAATTGCAAGAAAAATGGCATATTTCACAAAAACAAATTAGCAATATTTAAAAAAAAAAAAACTATTATCTTTTTTCCAAATAAAAGTAAAAATATCTGAACTTGAATTTAAAAAAAATACATTTTTGCCAGAACAAAATATTGTAAGAAAATGTTTACATTTTGCAGAAATAAGATATATTTTAAGAAAAAAATGTCGATTTTATGGTAATAAAGTTGTGGCATTACTTAAATAAAGTCACGATATGAAAATGAGTAGTAATTTTACGTACATAAAGACATAATATTGCAAGAAAAAAATATTACACAAAAACAACTTGGCAATGTTACATTAAAAAATTGTTGTCATTTTTTCCAAAATAGCGTATAAAATAGTCTGAATTAGAATTCAAACAAATACAATAATACCATTAAGAAAAATATGTCATTTTTGCCGGAATAAAATATTGTAAGAAAATGTTTAAATTTTGCAGAAATAAGATATATTCTAAGAAAAATAATGTGATTTGAGGGTGATAAAGTTGTAGCATTACATAAATAAAGTCACAATATGAAAAAGAGTATCAATTTTACGTAAATGAAGATGTAATATTGCAAGAATATTAACAAAAACAAATTAGCAATATTAAATAAAAAACTATTGTAATTTTCAAAATAGTGAATAATTTGAATTCAAACAATACAATAATACCATTATGAAAAATTTGTGATTTTTACCCGAATAAAATATTGTAAGAAAAGGTTTAAAGGTATTCCGTATTCTATTACTGTTACGCAAACTTTAAATAATAAAACATGTGTCCTTTATCATAGCTACACGTATGACAAAAAGCACTTGAAAATCAGTGGCATTCAGTGAGGTAAGATGAATTAAATGCGTTGCTCCTGCCAAATGAATTGCACTGAGTGGAGCGGATCACCACTCCAAGATGGCGGCCCCGCGTCTCGTCAGCGCCCGTAGGCAGTAGCGCTCGATGCTGCGTCTACTTATGAGACGACTATGGCGGCGCTGAATTTAAGTACTACATTTTTACTTCCAATTATGGGCTTTATAGCAAAGTATCCTGCCCCGGAGCTGTTGGCTGACTGCGTAAACAAAACTGCATAACAAAGGGACAAAAAAGCCGGTTTAATGAGGATTAACAAAGCACTACAATACCCAGAGTGCTTTGCGTGCCATTTCATAAACAGCCAGAAGTAACATGGCGGTGCTGAACTTTGACCGGTAAAGCTTATCGGTTTTTTTTTTCATATTTCGTAGCTCAGGAGTAGGAGTGGCTGCATGACAAACTGTCCCAGTAAGGAGCTGCTGGCCGAGCTGCGAGACATGACAATGGGGAGCACGCTGGCCAAATGTGCCGCCGCCGACCTCGCCATCCAGTGGGTCGGCTGGGCGACGGCGGCTGCGTTCAAAACCGAGAAGTTCTACGACTTGGCAGGTAAATAAAACTAAATACGCAATTAAATATCACCATTCAGCAACAACCTAAATATTTCTGTTTCGCATAATAAGAAACACGAGTGTGACTGTTACGAAACTTGGGCGTGTTATAATGGGATCGAGTCTGCTTATGCAGGGGCGTAGAAAAGATACATTAGTGGGGCCGGGGGTGGGGGGCACCCGCTGCAGTACAGTAAGTCCCACATTTACTGTAACTCATCAAAACTACAGGAAAACTATATTGATTAACGTGGACCCCCCACGTTAAAATGGGTGTTCCCATTTTGTGGTCAATTGTACGGAATATGTACTGTACTGTGCAATCTACTAATACAAGTTTCAATCAAAGTTAATTGTGTCGTACAAATGTGCACTTTTTAGACTTAAAAAGCCATACATTTGTTGACTTTAGTGGCCCAGTGATTAACCCTTGATGCCGAGTCGTACCAAAGACTATAAAAATGGGAGCCATTACCTCCCTGCTAGGCACTCGGCATCAAGGGTTGGAATTCGGGGGTTGAATCAGCAAAAATGATTCCCGGGCGCGGCCACCGCTGCTGCCCACTGCTCCCCTCACCCCCCAGGAATGATTTCACCACACCTAGTGTGTGTGTTTGACAATCATTGGTACTTTAACTTTAGCTCAAGGTAGCACGAGTCCAGCAAAAATGGCTGAAATGAAGGCTGCGATCAATGTTTTCTTGCCTTTTCTTTAGGAAACTGACGTAGCGATAATTTGAATTGTTACACATTTACAGCAAAGCAATTTTTACAGGTAGATAAAAGATTTTACCTTTCGATGTCACCTTGACACTTGTGCCTTCCAGCTCTGGTCCGCGCTGCACTGGCGCTGCTGGGCGGTTCACCCTTGAACCTTGGAACCAATTACCCGCCGTTTCCTGGGTAAAAGATTGATTGAACACGCCTTACTCATGCTTCTCCTTTCTCTTTTTTTGGTCTTCTAGGATCCGGCACTTTTATACTGCTGGCCCATTTGAGTCGTATCTGGGGAGGAGGCGGTCACCTTCGGCAGAATGTTCAGACGGGCCTGGTGACGGCGTGGGGACTCAGGTACCGTCTTGGACCCTCCCTCGAAGACTGAGAGAGGGGGAGTTAGTTAGAACAGTGTATAAAGATCGCATATTTTCCGCTACTGTCTTTAAGATAAATCTATCGTACGTTTAGAAATGTAATTATCGGACTCAGGTACCGTCTTGAACCCTCCCTCAAGGACTGAGAGAGGGAGAGTTAGTTAGAACAGTGTATAAAGATCGCATATTTGCTGCTACAGTCTTTAAAAACAATCTATCGTACGTTTAGAAATGTAATTATAGGACTCAGGTACCCTCTTCGATCCTGTCCCGAGGACTGAGAGAGGGGGAGTTAGTTAGAACAGTGTATAAAGATCGCATATTTTCCGCTACTGTCTTTAAAATAAATCTATCGTACGTTTAGAAATGTAATTATCGGACTCAGGTACCGTCTTGGACCCTTTCTCGAGGACTGACAGAGGGGGAGTTAGTTAGAACAGTGTATAAAGATCGCATATTTGCCGCAACGGTCTTCAAGATAAATCTATCGTACGTTTAGAAATGTAAATATTGGACTCAGGTACCGTCTTGGACCCTCCCCTCGAGGACTGAGAGAGGGAGAGTTAGTTAGAACAGTTTATAAAAATTGCATATTTTCTGCTACGGTCTTTAAGATAAATCAATCGTACGTTTATAAATGTAATTATCGGACTCAGGTTCCGTCTTGGATCCTGTCTCGAGGACTGAGAGAGGGTGAGTTAGTTAGAACAGTGTATAAAGATTGCATTTTTGCCGCGACGGTCTTTAAGATAAATCTATCGTCCGTTTAGAAATGTAATTTGGGACTCAGGTACCGTCTTGGATCATCCCTTAAGGACTGAGAGATGGGGAGTTAAAACAGTGTATAAAGATTGCATATTTGCCGCCACAATCTTTAAGATAAACCTAATCGTACGTTTAGAAATGTAATTATCGGACTCAGGGACCGTCCTCGAGAGAGGGAGTTAGTTAAAACAGTGTATAAAGATTGCATATTTGCTGCTAACGGTCTTTAAGATAAATCTATCGTACGTTTAGAAATGTAATTATCGAACTCAGGTACCGTCTTGGATCCTCCCTTGAGGACTGAGAGAGGGGGAGTTAGTTAGAACAGTGTATAAAGATTGCATATTTGCCACAACGGTCTTCAAGATAAATCTATCGTACGTTTAGAAATGTAATTATAGGACTCAGGTACCGTCTTGGATCCTCCCTTAAGGACTGATAGATGGGGAGTTAAAACAGTGTATAAAGATTGCATATTTGCCGCCACAATCTTTAAGATAAATCTATCGTACGTTTAGAAATGTAATTATCGGATTCAGGTACCATTTTGGACCCTCCCTCGAGGACTGAGAGAGGGGGAGTTAGTTAGAACAGTTTATAAAAATTGCATATTTGCCGCATTGGTCTTCAAGATAAATCTATCGCACGTTTAGAAATGTAAATATCGGACTCAGGTACTGTCTTGGATCCTGTCTCGAGGACTGAGAGAGGGGGAATTAGTTAGAACAGTGTATAAAGATTGCATATTTTCCACTACTGTCTTTAAGATAAATCAATCATACGTTTAGAAATGTAATTATCGGACTCAGGTACCGTCTTGAACCCTCCCTCAAGGATTGAGAAAGGGGGGGTTAGTTAGAACAGTGTATAAAGATTGCATATTTGCCGCTACGGTCTTTAAGATAAATCTATTGTACGTTTAGAAATGTAATTATCGGACTCAGGTTCCGTCTTGGATCCTGTCTCGAGGACTGAGAGAGGGGGAGTTAGTTAGAACAGTGTATAAAGATTGCATATTTGCAGCTAACGGTCTTCAACATAATTCTATCGTACGTTTAGAAATGTAATTATCGGACTCCGGTACCGTCTTGGATCCTCCCTTAAGGACTGAGAGATGGGGAGTTAAAACAGTGTATAAAGATTGCATATTTGCCGCCACAATCTTTAAGATAAATCTACCGTACGTTTAGAAATGGAATTATTGGACTCAGGGACCGTCCTCAAGAGAGGGAGTTAGTTGAAACAGTGTATAAATATTGCATATTTGCCACTACGGTCTTTAAGATAAATCTATCGTACGTTTAGAAATGTAATTATCGGGCTCAGGTACCGTCTTGGATCCTCCCTTGAGGACTGAGAGAGGGGGAGTTAGTTAGAACAGTGTATAAAGATTGCATATTTGCCGCAACGGTCTTCAAGATAAATCTATCGTACGTTTAGAAGTGTAATAATCAGACTCAGGTACCATCTTGGATCCTGTCTCGAGGACTGAGAGAGGGGGAATTAGTTGGAACAGTGTATAAAGATCGCATATTTTCCACTACTGTCTTTAAGATAAATCAATCATACATTTAGAAATGTAATTATCGGACTCAGGTACCGTCTTGAACCCTCCCTCAAGGATTGAGAAAGGGGGGGTTAGTTAGAACAGTGTATAAACATCGCATATTTGCCGCGACGGTCTTAAAAAAAAATCTATCGTACGTTTAGAAATGTAATTATAGGACTCAGGTACCATCTTGGATCCTGTCTCGAGGACTGAGAGAGGGGGAGTTAGAACAGTTTATAAAAATTGCATATTTGCTGCTATGGTCTTTAAGATAAATCAATCGTACGTTTATAAATGTAATTATCGGACTCAGGTTCCGTCTTGGATCCTGTCTCGAGGACTGAGAGAGGGAGAGTTAGTTAGAACAGTGTATAAAGATTGCATATTTGCAGCTAACGGTCTTCAACATAAATCTATCGTACGTTTAGAAATGTAATTAATTGGACTCAGGTACCGTCTTGGATCCTCCCTTAAGGACTGAGAGATGGGGAGTTAAAACTGTGTATAAAGATTGCATATTTTCCGCCACAATCTTTAAGATAAATCTATCGTACGTTTAGAAATGTAATTATCAGACTCAGGTACCATTTTGGACTCTCCCTCGAGGACTGAGAGAGGGGGAGTTAGTTAGAACAGTTTCTAAAAATTGCATATTTGCCGCATTGGTCTTCAAGATAAATCTATCGCACGTTTAGAAATGTAAATATCGGACTCAGGTACTGTCTGGGATCCTGTCTCGAGGACTGAGAGAGGGGGAGTTAGTTAGAACAGTGTATAACAGTGTATCCTCCCTTAAGGACTGAGAGATGGGGAGTTAAAACAGTGTATAAAGATTGCATATTTTCCGCCACAATCTTTAAGATAAATTTATCGTACGTTTAGAAATGTAATTATCGGACTCAGGTACCGTCTTGGATACTCCCTTAAGGACTGAGAGATGGGGAGTTAAAACAGTGTATAAAGATTGCATATTTGCCACCACAATCTTTAAGATAAATCTATTGTACGTTCAGAAATGTAATTATCGGACTCAGTGACCGTCCTCGAGAGAGGGAGTTAGTTAAAACAGTGTATAAATATTGCATATTTGCCGCTACGGTCTTTAAGATAAATCTATCGTACGTTTAAAAATGTAATTATTGGACTCAGGTACCGTCTTGGATCCTCCCTTGAGGACTGAGAGAGGGGGAGTTAGTTAGAACAGTGAATAAAGATCGCATATTTGCCGCGACGGTCTTTAAGATAAATCTATCGTACGTTTGGAAATGTAATTATTGGACTCAGGTACCGTCTTGGATCCTCCCTTAAGGACTGAGAGACGGGGAGTTAAAACAGTGTATAAAGATTGCATATTTGCCGCCACAATCTTTAAGATAAATCTATCGTACGTTTAGAAATGTAATTATCGGACTCAGTGACCGTCCTCGAGAGAGGGAATTAGTTAAAACAGTGTATAAATATTGCATATTTGCCTTTACGGTCTTTAAGATAAATCTATCGTACGTTTAGAAATGTAATTATCGAACTCAGGTACCGTCTTGGACCCTCCCTCGAGGACTGAGAGAGGGGGTGTTAGAACAGTTTATAAAAATTGCATATTTGCTGCTACGGTCTTTAAAAACAATCTATCGTACGTTTAGAAATGTAATTATAGGACTCAGGTACCGTCTTGGATCCTGTCTCGAGGACTGAGAGAGGGGGAGTTAGAACAGTGTATAAAGATCGCATATTTGCCGCTACTGTCTTTAAGATAAATCTATCGTACGTTTAGAAATGTAATTATCGGACTCAGGTACCGTCTTGGACCCAATGCAATTATCGTAACCTTCACATTTAACCGTGTTTAGCAAGCAAACATGTTTATCTGGGGATTAAACAATTCATAGCATTCTTGTACAGTTTGTCCTTATCGGATATAATATGATTTTAGCAGAACACTTGTAAGCCAACCGCACAACAAGCCTCATTTATTTTGCAAAACCGAAACATGGGTTGCCTGCGACATTTCTGTGACCAACATGGTGATATCTAACTGTATCGTTTAGGTGACGCCACCACTTGGAGAAAGGAGGTCAGCGGAATGTGGAAGGCCTAAAGCGTGGTTAATGAGTGATGTCGTGGGTTAATGGGACTGCTGGTTAAGCTTTCTCTCCCCGCAGGCTGGGCACATTCCTCTTCACTCGCATCTTGAAGGACGGCCACGATCGAAGGTTTAACAATGTCAGAGACAGCCCGGGGACCTTCTTTGTGTACTGGACTATTCAAGGTACTCCACGCTACCTACAGACACAGTGCATTGTGGGATGCGTCACTTGTTTATGCAGGAAAGAAAACCAAAATGCACTATGTTCAACAATCCAACACACACATGAGTTCATACAGTTTAGTAAAGGCTCAAATGTACAAGTGAGTCTCCAAACGCAAATAACTGCCGGGGTCTGTAACTAGCATGGCGCTATGAGCAAAAACTGTGGCTGTAGGCAACCTCCTGAATTGAGTGGCCAAGAATGGGTTAATATCAGTGTGAGCGACACCGTATCATATAGACCAGGCCTGGGCAATTATTTTGCCACTTGGGGGCCAAATTTAGAGCAAAAAAATGTGTCTAGGGGCCAGTACATATATTTTTAGGAACACTAATACAAAACCTCACAGTAATGTCTGGTTCAATGCTAAAAAAGGAATGGAATTTTTAAAATTTTTTTTTACTGAATGAGACACCCAGAATGCACATGAAAATAAAGAATGTGGGATTTACAATATTAACTATGAAGGATAAAACACTGAATATTGACAACATATAAATGTCACACCCCACAAACTTCACAAACTTTACAATCAGTAGGTCTAGAGTTAAAATCCCGGTCGAGTCATACCAAAGACTATAAAAATGGGTCCCATTGACTCCCTGACTGGCGCTCAGCATCAAGGGTTGGAATTGGGGGTTAAATCACCAAAAATGATTCCCGGGCGCGGCCACCACTGCTGCCCCCTGCTCCCCTCACCTCCCAGGGGGGTGATCAAGGGTGATAGGTCTTTGATTGATTGATACTTTTATTAGTAGATTGCACAGTACAGTACATATTCCGTACAATTGACCACTAAATGGTAACACCCGAATAAGTTTTTCAACTTGTTTAAGTCGGGGTCCATGTTAATCAATTCATGGTCAAATGCAGAGAATAATTTCGCCACAATTAGTGTGTGTGTGTGACTATCAGTGGTACTTTATTTTGAAGACAATATAAAGTGCTATACAGTACAAAGAGGCAATAAATCGACTATGTAATGAAAAAGGCAAAACGACGACGACAAGCTCAACTGTCCCGTACGCGCCCACACAAACGATCAGAAATCACACAAAACCTCAACTTTAACAACCACAGTGCTGCGATAATAAACCTTTAAAAAAAAAGTCAAATCCACTTACATGAACATAGCAGACAGAGAGATTGGAGGGCATCTTTTTTTTCCCAGAAAAGTCCAGTCTCATCACAATTAAATCTTGCTGCTTTGATTCTTGCAGACTTGTGAGCGCCATTAATGTACTCCTCCCACACTTTTTAATTCCACATTGATTACAACGGTGTTGTTTTATTTGGGACTCAGAGTTAGCAAAATGGACAAATCTTGTCAGACAAAAAAAATAATTGAAAAGGCAGACAAGCTGAAGCGTTGAGTAGTGTGGCGCCTTGCTTTTTGACTGCAGGCAGGACACAAAATGAATGAAGCTTTTGTACACCGAGGCATATTTGACACCATTTGAATGTTTGCAAATAGAGGGGCTGGTGAATGGCGGTTTCACTGTTCATATGACCACGTGGTTTAAGGAGCTAATGTTTTTCCATGCACCCTTGATCATTAATTAATCTCTTAAGATCTACCAAGCTGTTTGTTTACATGCTTTTTAAAAAAATTCTCTTTGCTGTTTGGGCTTATTGGACCCAATTAAAATAAAAACTAAGAATCATCTTTTGATATGATGTACTTAGTCCATAAGTACACACATGTGTACGTCATGTTTAGGTACATTCTAATTCTTATTTTTACACTTTTTTCTTCCAAATTCCATTGTATGTTATACTCTTCTGACACCAGCAGATGGCAGTAAAAGTGTCCACATAAGCAGCCATAAGATCCCAATTCAGTAGTGTACACAATTTTGGAAATTAAAATAAGCTGTCCACGCATTTGGCCACTAAGCCTTTAGAGCAGGGGTAGGGAACCTATGGCTCTAGAGCCAGATGTGGCTCTTTTGATGACTGCATCTGGCTCTCGGATAAATCTGAGCTGACATCGCTTAACACGATAAGTAATGAATAATTCCACTTGTAATCATAGTGTTAAAAATAACATTCAAAATATAAAACATTCTCATGCATTTTTATGTTCAAGAAGTTGCGTTAATGGTAAGAAGTAATTTATTTATTATTGGTTAGTGTGGGGCTTGCCCTCCTGGGGGTTCTTCAGACCACCAAGCACTGACATGAGAGCCTGTTTTAAGGTTAAAATATTGTTTTTTTTCAATTAGTCTCTCAGTTGCTTTCCAGCAATTGTCTTTTTCTCTCTTGTCCTCATTTGCCCTCCGGTTCCAGCCCCAACCCTGTCTCTCCTCCCGGCTGCTGCTTATAACGGAGCAACAGGTGATTAGGTGACAAGGCCCAGGTGGGCCATCTACGCACCTGTCGCTGATTTCGAGGCTGGTCCTGGCAACATCCTGCTTTGCTGCAGGCCCGCAGGCCACGCCCCCTCCACAGTTAGCTTCAGAACAACAATGTTACTACAAAGAATAAGAGACCTATTAGACCCTGGAAATGTTGGTCTTACTTAAAAATGCTCGCGTTTAGTTGTGTTCAGTGTTAAAAAAAATATTATATGGCTCTTAGGGAAATACATTTTAAAATATTTGGCTTCTTGGCTCTTTCAGCCAAAAAGGTTCCCGACCCCTGCTTTAGAGGTTCTAAAGTTCAAAAGTGAACATGTTCTAATACAATTAATGAGTTTTTCAATAATTTGGCTATAATAGCAAAAGTCATAGAAGTGTTATTTCTGAGTTAAGTAGTTTTTAAACTTGTCATTCCTTTTTTTGTTTGACTGTATGACATTGTCTGTACACTTACAGCTTTAATAATGGAACAGATTGCCTGCAAAAAAAAAACCAATTGCCAGTGTTAAAATATGATTTTTAAAAGTTGTGCTGTACTTTTTGTCTGGAATGAAGTCTACATGATGCTTCCATGTTCATTTGGTCAGCTCTGTGGGTGTTCATGACGCTGCTGCCCACCCTCATGCTCAACAGTGAGAAGCGCGACGCCCCACTAGGACCTAAGGACTACGTAGGCTGGACCCTATGGGGTCTGGGCTTCGCTACCGAGGCCATCGCCGACCAGCAGAAGTGGGTCTTCAAGCGCGACCCGGATAACGTGGTAAGCACACGCAGCGCCTTGTGATAATTAGGTCACCTCACCCAAGGGTTCTTTGGCCCGCAGGGTCAGTTCATCCAGAGCGGACTGTGGGCTTACAGCAGACACCCCAACTACTTTGGGGAGATCCTGCAGTGGTGCGGTCTGTGGCTCTCAGCCTCGTCGGTCATGCGGGGTCCCCAGTACCTGAGCGTGGTCTCGCCCGTCTTCGTCTGGTTCCTGCTGAGACACGTCAGCGGTATTCCCATCCTGGAGAAGCAGGCCATGAAGAAGTGGGGGTCTGACCCGGCCTTCCAGAACTACCTCAGGAACACTCCTCTGCTATGGCCTTGGCCCAAATTCTGACTCCCTCTTATTGACACAAAGATATTGAGCACATGACATTTTCCTGTAAGAACTGGAAATGCTTGTAACAGTAAAAAATGTCATATTTGGCAGCGCCCCTGAAAGGCAACATCACCTCAATAAAAAGGGTTATGAAATAGTGTTACAATAATTGTGTTGCGATGACTTCCCAGCGAGCAGACAAAAGCGGTCTTTGATCAGACCAATCAAAAGGCTTGTAAAACTCCACTGTGTAGGATGGGAAGCAACATGTGTTCTGTTTCTTTGATGTATTGTAATCAACAGAAAGATATTGCCTTGACCCGAGAACTACAAAGCAGAGGAAGCAGGACCAGACTCCCCTCCTTGCACCGCTTCGTTGGAACTGTTTTACGACATTTTCTTTGAACTGTTTTAATCAAAGGTGATGGCTGTTTACGACCCCTGTCCCTTAGAAACAGCTCTTGCCATGTAATCAGGGAAACATTAGAAGCAGCTTTTGCCATTTAATCAGGGAAAGTCCAAATTAATGAGGCGTACAATCTTTCGTCAGGAGCGTGGTGAGACTGTACAATGAGTACAGTCCAGACGTCGCTCCTCAAATGAGCCCAATTTAATTCTGCCTCTGTTTAATTCCTTACTTCTTGTCTTTCTTAATAGATGTAATCAATGTTTGAACCTGAAATAGGTTTTCTTTTTTTTCACATTGAGGGAAATTTGACATTAAAATTACATTTGCTTTCCCTGTTAGATCTGCAAACCTTAAAACTGTACGTCCATTTTTATCTTTCATAACTGGGTGGCCGAATGTTTTCCAGCCAGTTTTCACATCCTAAAATTAAATGAGGGGTCCCACTTTGATATTTTGAATACATTTTAATTTAGTGCAAAAGATAACCAAAAAAAAACAGTTATTTCTCCAAACTTTGTGCTTTGACTTTTGCACTGTTTCACTGTTTTTCAGAACTTAATAAAATCATATCGAGAGTCCTTGTGGTTGGCCAAAAGTATGTTTTATTCAATTTTGTGTGTAATGGTCCTGAATTAGAAGTATTCAAGCATACAAATGTCTAAATGAACTGACAACTAAAGGTACTGTACTTCATTAAACAACCGTTTCTCACAACTTAGTGTCAGTCTAAAAACTGTGACTATTAGTTATTTTCTATATTGTGTAAACAATGAGTGTTATATGTCTAGAGGGTTTCAATGTTGAAACCTGGTCGTAGAAGTTTGCCAAGCTTTTAATGCTCCTACTATGAAAATGGTAGTCATAAATATTTCCTACTTAGCGAAATTCACTTATTGGTCTGAAACCAATGAACAGCGATAAAGCAGGGGACTTTATACTGTATGTACAGTGCAAAAGTTTGGACACACCTCATTCAATGTGTTTTCTTTATTTTCATGACTATTTACATTGTAGATTGTCACATCAAAACCATGAATGAACACATGTGGAGTAATGTACTTAACCAAAAACATGTCTTATATTCTAGTTTCTTCAAAATAGCCACCCTTTGCTCGGATTACTGCTTTGCACACTCTTGGCATTCTCTCCATGAGCTTCGAGCATACCTGTGAAGTGAAAGCCATTTCAGGTGACTACCTCTTGAAGCTCATGGAGAGAATGCCAAGAGTGTGTGAAAAAATAATCGTAGCAAAGGGTGGCTATTTTGAAGAAACTAGAATATAAAACAGGTTTTTAAGTACATAACTCCACACGTGTTCATTCATAATTTTGATGTAACAATCTATAATGAAAATAGTCATGAAAATGCATTGAATGGGAAGGTATGTCCAAACTTTTGGTCTGTACTGTACTTTGGCAGGTCTATTGGAAATTATTTATCTTTTTAGTCATGTACCGGTATCCTTCAGTGTGGCCTAATACTGCTCCTTACTGACTGGACGGATGTTTTCATGATATCAAAAAAACAAGCATGGAAAGAAACTCCTAAATGACACCATGTCTGACGTTATGGATCAGAATAATACACAGACTATAAAACCAAAAGTCTATTTTTTTTGGACTCCATCCAATTGCTTATCTGTGTGCAAGTCGGAGACTTCCACCAGGGGGACACTGAGGAGTGCCCTTTGACCCCATTCAGGATCAAACTTCCACGCAAAAATGACACGAGACGCTGATGTAAATGTTGGAAATATATTTTAGCATGACACAAAGTCTTAGAAACGTGCATGGGGTTAGGATATATGTGCTAATGGCGGTACAAGGCCGTGTTAACAGAGCTCTTAAACGGCTCGATAAAATTATAATTAATCTGAGCAGGACCGGAACCGCCAGACTGGCGACAAGCTAAAGTGAAGTTAGCTAAGTTGGGATAAAACAAGCGATCAAACCTCCGATCGCCGCCTAAGGTGAAATGTCTAGAAATGTGCTTATCAACCGCTGAGTGACACATGAGTTGAAAAAGGCGTCTAAAGAAATGCTCCGCTGGAGAGAAAAGCTCCTACTTTAAACACAATTGAGATGGAGTTCAACTATTTAGTCTTGATTGAAAAAGGTCTTCTTGGAAAGGTGTGAAAGAACAAAAAGTCTTTGCCACGGCAGACATGAAAAACAAACAGGCGAGGAGAGTTGCCGGTGTTTGCTAACGCACAAAAATAAAAACTCATCTGAGCTGTGGAGACTGAAAGAACTTTCCTTGGTGAGGAAGTGCAGCGGCCAACCTGCTCTTGCTCCCAAATCTGCAACACAAATTAGAAACACATTTAAAGGGGAACATTATCACCAAACCTATGCAAGCGTCAATATATACCTTGATGTTGCAGAAAAAAGACAATGTATTTTTTTAAACCGATTTCCGAACTCTAAATAGGTGAATTTTGGCAAATTAAACGCCTTTCTGTTTATCGGTCTTTTAGCGATGACGTCAGAACGTGACGTCATCGAGGTAATACACCCGCCATTTTCATTTTCACATTACAAACACCGGGTCTCAGCTGTTATTTTCCGTTTTTTCGACTATTTTTTGGAACCTTGGAGACATCATGCCTCGTCGGTGTGTTGTCGGAAGGTGTAACAACACTAACAGGGAGGGATTCAAGTTGCACCACTGGCAAGAAATCTGCCGCCAGACCCCCATTGAATTTGCCAGAGTGTTTTCACATTTGACCGGCGATGCTAAGACAGACATGGCACAGAGATGTATGGATAACCTGCAAATGCATTTGCAACGATTAAGACAACGAAATCACAAAGGTGAGTTTTGTTGATGTTGTTGACATATGTGATAATCAGACTAATTTGGTCACGGCATGACTGCCAGCTAATCGATGCTAACATGCAACGCTAATCGATGCTAAAATACTATTTACGCTAGCTGTATGTACATTTGAAACTAGATAACCACATTTAATGCGAAACAAACACTTACCAATTGACGGATTTAAGTTGCTACAGTGTCACAAGATGCGAAAGTCCTGATCGTTTGGTCTGCACATTTTACCGGCGATGCTAATAATGCAGCCATGATATGGGCCACTTCATTAGGTACACCCATGCTATGGCCGAATAGCGTCAATAGCTATTCGCTCAATAGCTTCAGTTTCTTCTTCATTTCGTTTTCGCTATCTGCCTCCATAGTCCAACCATCTGTTTCAATACATGCGTAATCTGTTGAATAGCTTAAGCCGCTGAAATCCGAGTCTGAATCTGAGCTAATGTCGCTATATCTTGCTGTGGTAACCGCCATGTTGTTTGTATTGGCAGCCCTGTATGACGTCACAGGGAAATGGACAGTCGCACCGCAAATAGCGAAAATCAAGAACTTTAAAGCTTTTTTTAGGGATATTCCGGAAGGTGTAAAATTTTGAAAAAAACTTCGAAAAATAAAACAAGCCACTGGGAACTGATTTTTATTGTTTTCAACCCTTTTGAAATTGTGATAATGTTCCCCTTTGAACCTGCACAAGTCCTGTTATTCCAGTTTTAAAAAAATGACAGACAAGAAGGCGAGAAACACTTTATTTCAACAGACTCTCGCGCCGTACCTGCCGCCAAAACTCTAAAGACCGACAGCACAGTTCCTGTCTTCACAATAAAAGTGCTGCATCATCCTGCCTGCGCTAACAAAATAAGAGTCTCAGAAAGCTAAGGAGTTTGCCGCCAACATGTTTATTGTGAAGTGTATAAACAAATGTATGGAAGCTGGTCAAATAAGATGGCAAAACCCAACCACTTTCATGTGGTATTGGACGGATAGGACTTTTTTTCCTCCATTTGAAAATGTGGACGTTATCATCACTATTGTCTGATTCTAATCAATGCAAGTCATCAGAATCAGCTAAAACACTGTTAGAATAATTATGTGCAAGTTATCTCACAACTCTTATGCTTAAAAGCTGTTGCTATGGTTATCATCAATTGTGCTGAAGTTGTACTTTTCTATCTGTGCAAAGGGACAACTCGCAAATCCAAGATTGCGAGTCGTCTCGTATCAGTGTTTGTGTCCAGAACATTGAGTACCGTGACGCAGACAAAGCAGAGACAGGGGGATATCACGAGTGTTAGCACATTTGCATTTCCGAATAATCATATATTGTGTCCAACTGGGGCTGCTGAAATTACCCCCCTTCCTTCAGAAGCAGCTTCAGTGATGTAACTATGGACCTCCCAAATAAATAGAGGAGCAC
>NC_084616.1:10471581-10474081 GCF_033978795.1 Nerophis ophidion
GGTGGAGGAGATGCTGCTTCGTCATTGATTGAAGTAAAGTCTGAATGTCATTAAAACAGTTAGCGCCATCTTTCGACACTTCTTCCACTCAGTCCTTGCACGCTACACCGTGAGAAGATGCTGTCGAAGGTGAGCCACGTAAATAAAGGCGCCCACAAAACTGCGCATTATGTAAGAGACTGTCAGAAAGCGACTTGAAGATGTGTAAAACATCATCTATGCAACATTTTGATGAAGGAACCACCATTACATGTTATGTAGACCACAAGGAAGCCTTTAAAAAGACTCCTTTATTGCACTTTATAATTTGGTGCGCCTTTTGTACAAAAAAAGACCTGAATAGACCCGCTCATCAGAAGTGCGCCTTATAATCTGGTGTGCCCTATGGTCCTGAAAATTATATTTCTGTCAAAATAGGAAAAAAAGAAAGATAAAATTATTTCTGTGACGATATGTCATTTCCTTGGTTTGTTTCCTTCATTTTGTATTTACCTCCCGTCAGTGCTCTTATTTTGGCTTCCACTTCCTGCTTGTCACGCTGAGTTTTTATCTCACCTGCCGTTGATTGGCATCAAGACCACACTTGCTGCCAATCAACATGAATCCTGTTTGTGCCTAGCTTTATGTTGGTAACTATTACATGCAAGGCTGCGGCTCTCTCTTTTTGGAGTAATAAAATTCTTACCTGCTCATAGTCCTCCTGGAAGTGTTTTACATTTATAAAAAAAAAATCATAATACAACCCCTTTAAAGCACCTTATAACCCGGTGTGCATTTTGTACGAAAAAAGACCTGAATAGACCAGCTCATCGGCAGTGAACCTTATAATCCGGTGTGCCCTATGGTCCAGAAAATGTGGCACTTCATAATTATTCTCCTTTTGTGTATGAGCAAAGAATCTAAAAGACTACATTACCGGCTGCATCCATGAACTGGCGGTTTAGGTGGAAGGTGAGCAGAGGCTCCTTGAGGTTGCGCAGGAAGTCCTTGAGGAGGCCAGTGATGGCATGGATGTCTTCCACCTTGCTGAGCAGGGGAACGGCTTTGCTGCGCAGGAACTTGTCCTTCAGCTCCTTCACCGTGCGATCGGCGCCCGACAGACGGTACAGCCCAGCCTGAGAGAATTGAACATTTACTCATTTATGACGATGATCTGGCTCAACTAATACTGGCTAGACTTAGTTTAACCACTGAAAGGCTAACCCAGTGTTTTTTTTTAACCTTTTTTGAGCTGAGGCACATTTTTTTCATTGAGAAAATCCAAAGGCACACCAGCAGCAGAAATCATTTAAATATGAAACTTGATATTGACCGTAAAAAGTCGTCGGATACGACTTTAAACCATAACTAAGCATGCAACACTATAGCTCTTGTCTCAAAGTAGGTGTACTGTCACATCTCACCCTGACTTATTCTGAGTTTTTGCCGTTTTCTCGTGTGTCGTGTTTTAGTTGTTGTCTTGCGCTCCTATTTTGGTGGCTTTTTGTCTTTATTTGGTATTTTCCTCAAGCAGTTTCATGTCTTCCTTGACCAATATTCCCCACACCTGCTTTATTTTAGAAATCAAGAATATTTCAGTTGTTTTTATCCTTCTCTGTGGGGACATTCTTGATCGTCATGTCATGTACGGATGTACTTCGTGGACGCCGTCTGCTCCACACGCTGTAAGTCTTTACTGTCGTCCAGCATTCTGTTTTTCTTCACTTTGTCGCCAGTTCAGTTGTAGTTTTGTTCTGCATAGCCTTCCCTAAGCTTCAATGCCCTTTCTTAGGGGCACTCACTTTTTTTTTAACTTTTCAGTTTAAGCATTAGACACCTTTTTACCTGCATGCTGCCTCCCGCTGTCTGCATATTGGGATCACCACAAAGCTACCTGCTGCCACCTACTGATACGGAAGAGTATTACACGGCCCTAAGCTCTGGAATAGCCTTCCCCTCCACATTAGGTCAACCCAGAGCCTGTGGGTCTTTAAAAGCCTTCTTAAGACCTACCTCTTCTCGCTAGCCTTTGACCTGAGCTGAGTCCGCCCACTAGGCCACCATTTCTTGTCCCCCCACACCCCCTTGGCTTTAGTTTTTTTTAGGGATGCACCGAAATGAAAATTTGTGGCCGAAGCCGAATAAAACTTAAACGCTTGGCCGAAGGCCGAATACCGAATAATGAATGCAGTTTTTCACAATTTTTTTTATATTGCATAAATAGCCTAGAATAAATATTTACACGTTTTTCAAATAAAGTAATTTTTTATTGAAAATTGACATTTTTTAAATATTCCTGTAGCCTTTGCTTTTCAAAAAAAGCACAAAGTTTTTCATTTATATTAGGCCTTCAAACAAAACATGCATTCCCAAAAAAATAAAGTGCATTAAAGTGGATAAACCCACAACAAATGAATTATTGTCCTTTTAGCAAAAGTCTGCTTAGCCACAGTAGATATGCTAATGTAAACAGAAGGCTCAAGTAAATCTCAATTAAGTGTGTGCTTATAACCTCTTACAC